>NW_009627938.1:0-11623 GCF_000690535.1 Cariama cristata
GGCCTGCCAGGGCCCGGCCCCGCGGCACGGAGGGCCGCAGCGCTCGACGCCCACTCCCCGACGGCTCGCCTTTGCTGTGGGAGATGAGGGTCCCTCCGCTGTCCCCGTCCAGCCGAAGCCGATGACTCCGTGGCACCATGGCCTTCTACAGCTGTAACATGGTCCTTGCAATAGCCAGGTCGAGGTAGGATGTGGATTGATTTTTATAGACGCTCTATGCCATAGTATTCCTGTTGTTCCTTGTATTACATTGGAAATGAAACAGGCTGAGGCTAATCACACCTAAGAGAGCAAGAAAGCTTCCTGGCATGATAACGCTTTTCTTTAGCGATTTATTTATGGTGACCGGTGCTGTTCCGATTTGCTAGTGTACGCTTTCAGTGTAGTATCAATGCTTTAAACTTGTGGAGTACTTCCACAAACTTCTACAAAAGATTACCTGGCTAAACCTAAGAAGAACAAAGTTTGGTTTATTTAAAACTAAGGGATTTCAGCAGTTGTCATACTGCACAGCAGTCTGCGAGGTCTTAGCTCCTTTACAAAAAGAGATCAAGCTATTTACCCGCTTGCCTCTCTTCAGTCTGCAGCTTGTCTTTTCCAGCTGACATTGCTGGGGGAGGGAGAGGACAGGAAATACAGAGAACTCCGTTCTAAATGCTTGATGAGAGGAGAAGGGGCTTTGGTTTTTCTCTGTGTGCAACTGCCAGATTTTAGTCAACGCAATAGGTAGAAGGGCTTCCTAGAGGCAGTCTGAAGTCTTTAGTTATTCTCCTCCAAGAGAAAAGTTGTTAGCATGGGACAAATTCTCAATATTTTATCCATTGCTGAAGGATCGGGATCTCAGATACTGAGGCAGCCACAAGATCATATTCACAAGATGAATTTGGCACTAAGAACGTTAATTTGTGCGTAAAGCCTAGGTACGTTAGCCACAATGCACTATTACTTGCTTAAATGCCTCTCCAGTTTCAGAGGTTCCCATCTTCTTGCGCACTTCAATTCTCCATACTCTCCAGCAGTTGCTTTTGTCCAACTAGTGGATTCTCATTTAAACTGGACTTGCATAAGAGACTCTGAAAACCAGCCATCACTGCACTGCACACGGTTGGGCACTGGCCTACCTCACACGCCCGCTAAAGTTGTGCGAACGTTTCACACGTCTGCGTGCTTGCATCAGGAGCTCCGAGATGAACCTCCGCCCCACCAAAGTACTGTAAAGCAGGGTACGAAGCCTGCTAAAACTCCGACAAAACAAGTCATAGAGAGTCCTGTGGGAAAAAAGTCTTTACGCCAAAAAATTGCGGATGAAGTGAAACATTATTACAATGGATTCCACTTGCTTTGGATTGACACTAAGGTGGCTGCCAGGATGGTGTGGAGACTGTTACATGGTCAGGTCCTCACTAGAAGGGAAAGACGAAGGGTAAGTGCCAGACATACGAACAACTTGCTGAAATGATGCATTAAGAGGCTTACTGTGATGAAAGAAGTTTATCCACTCTGTTTCCACACTTCTTTGGAACATGTGGTTTTTTTTGTGTCTAGCTGAATAATAATTTCTGCTGTGCTCTTCTCTGTACAGTTGCTGAGAACTTGCGCAGATCTCTTCCGGCTGGTTCCCTTCCTGGTGTTTGTCATTGTTCCCTTCATGGAATTTCTGTTACCGGTATTCTTGAAACTCTTTCCTGAAATGCTGCCCTCGACGTTTGAGACAGAGTCAAAAAAGGTTTGTGTCCTTTCTGAAGATGTAGACTGTGTTCCAGCTCATTAGAACATCTGTACAACTGCATAAAGAGCTGTTGTTTCCTGCCTGCTCCTGTAAATGAGTATCAGCCTCACACACAGGTCTGGGTGAGACGTTCCTAGCTTATTCCTATACAGGACAGCAGAATTTGAAAATTGTGCGGTAAACAGTGATGAGTAGGAAAGTGCACAGCAATTTCATTTTCTACAGTAACCAAAGCCTATTTGCTTTCAGTATTGAAGTCTTATGTCATCTCTTTCCCAGAATCCCCTCCCTTCTGATTTTCAAGTGGAATTTCTAATTATCTTTTATTTCCTAAATGAAGGAAGAAAAGCAGAAAAAGAAATTGAATGCAAAGCTGGAGTTAGCAAAGTTCCTGCAGGAGACAATTGCAGAGATGGCCAAGAGGAACAAAGCAGATACAGGACAAGGAAAACAATTCTCTTCTTACGTGCACCAGGTAAAATGGGCTGTGCTGGGGATGACAGCAAGAGTACTTACACCAGCTTTAGTCCTCTTGTTTTGGGCAGAGAATATGAGATTTGTACAAAGACTGCAGAGAGGTTTGGCAGCACAGAGCTGTCCTGTCCAGTGTTATTGTTAACTGGATACCTTCTTGCAGCTAATACTCTACTGACACTAACTTTTGACCCCATCTGTCAGAGCTGTCTGTACAGACAAGGATTTCCATCCTGGCACAACAGTGAAAGTTTTGCCCTGTGAAATCTTTGTAAGTGGCTGCTCAAGAGCACTGTTTCACTTTGGCCTTTTAACTATATCATTCTGTTTCCAGAGAGAGACAGGAATACCAGTGTGAGAAAGAGGAAAGGCCTCTTCCTTAGAGGGGTAAGAGGATTCACAAACTGTGGTTCAGTTTTGATTTGGCTTTTTGGCCCCGATGCCTCTGCTTTCATTAGATTCGTCACACTGGCCATCAACCCAGTACCCAGGAGATCGTACGCTTCTCCAAGCTCTTTGAGGATGAACTGACCCTGGAACACTTGGAACGGCCACAGTTGGTAGCTCTTTGCAAATTGCTTGAGTTGCAGCCCATTGGCACCAACAATCTGCTTCGTTTTCAACTTCTGCTGAGACTCAGAACTATCAAGGCAGATGATGAAGTAAGTTTAAAATAGCACAGATGTAACTGCTTTGGTGGAATGCATGCTTTTCACAATCTCAAGTTCTGCCCTCTGAATCACTGCCTGCTTTACATAAGGCATGTGTCACTGCCCACACTCCATCCTCCAATGTGAAGTTTAATATTTATGGGAGTCAGATTCTCCCCATGAGAGATTCCAGAAAGAAAACAGAATGAGAGTTCATCTTCCTGCACCCTTGCTGCCTTTGGTGAACCCTGACAACTGTGGCACTGCAGATATTGTCACTGTTTAGAACACCCTTATATTTTTATTCTGGAGTCATACTAACTTGTAAAAAGAGGTTCCAATTCTGGAATAAATATTGTATGGAAACACCAGATTTTAACGAACTGAATTCAGTATGAGTTTATATTAACTTATAAAGTGACTGGATTTATTTAGCCTGAAGAAGGCCAAGGGAGAATCTGTTTGCTATTTTCAACTGCCTAATGGGGTTATTTGGAAAACGGAACCAGACCTACAGGTGCATAGTGAAAGGACAACAGGTAATGGTCATGAGTTGCAGCAGGGGAAATTCCAACTTGATATGGAAAAAAATTAAAATCAGTGAGTGGGTAAACAATGGAAGCAGTTGTCTAGATGTTGTGAAATCCCCATCCCTAGAGAGGCTCAAAGCATAAATGGAAAAGGCTGAGCAATGTAAAGAAACTTGTTAAGTTAACCCTCTTTTGAGCAGGAGATTGGACTGGGGACCTCCAGAAGTCCCTTCCAGCCTCCATTTTGTGCTTGTGTAGGAACTGTAATTTGAAGTGGTGTTAAGAATCCTATTACGACACGGAGGAAAGACCGGAAAACCTCTTGCTAGTACGAGGTGACCAGTTCTGAAAGGCACGTGCAACTAACCACGGGTTCAGCTTTAAAGCTTGCAATCTTGCCAATTGTCAGGATCACCTGAGTGGGTTCTCAGTGGATTCTTCAAACCTGTAGGATCACATGTAAAAGTGAAATTCTCAGTACTCGGCGGGGGGAGGCAGGGAACCAAAATAATCAGGATCAAAGTTTCTCATCCTCTGTAGCTGAAGACTGTCAACTTTCCAGGACAGAAAGAATTATCTACAAAGTCAGTTCTGTCTCATCTTCGTATTGGTATGATTTTATGCACATTTACCTAAACAGACATTTCTTTGGGCTCAAGCTCATCAGGTCCATCAGGGTGTTTTGGCTTATTCTATGCCTAGGTAGGAACATTGCTTTTCATTTCAGATGATTGCCAAGGAAGGAGTCAGTGGCCTAAGTGTATCTGAACTGCAGAGCGCATGCAGAGCCAGAGGAATGCGATCATTGGGTCTCTCAGAGGAGCAACTAAAGGAACAGCTCAGACAGGCAAGTACACTCTGGTCTCGTCTTGTTTGACAAGGTTTCTCCTAGGACAGAGCGGCGTGCAGTGTTCAGATAGAGCAGGCACAGTTTGACTAAGAATTTGTGCAAGTGTTTCTAGATGGATCCTCCCTTGCAGAGCTGAGCTTTAAGGCATGAAGTATCCAGATTGTCTTAGACTAAAGAGAAAACCGAGTAGCATCAGGGCCAGCTAGAAGCAAGATGAAAGGGGAGGTGAGGGACAGAATATATTTTAAGCTTCTAAAGTAGCCAAGACTTGTAGTAGAGCCAACACTAGTCTTTTGTAAGCATTCAGACAGATTACAGATGCTGCTGTAGGTGCTGTATTTCAGATAAGTTGTAGATAATTCAAAGTACTCAGCTTTCACTGTGGCTGTTTGTCACTAGTGATGTTGGTACCTCACTAGTAGCTGGAAACTTCCTCTCTAGTGTGTATTCCATACGGTATTCTTCACTCCTCGAAACTATTTCTTCTCAGTGTGGTAACTTAAAACTGTATTAGCCAAACTCAAGACAGCCTTAAGATCTTTAAGGACAAAGAGTGCTATATGAGTAAGTACTGATGTAGAGCCAATATGAAATAACTTTGCTTCTGTTTTCTTCCAACAGTGGCTGGATCTGCATTTAAAAGAGAATGTTCCACCTTCTCTGCTCCTGCTTTCCCGTGCCTTGTGCTTAATAGATATAAAGCCCCAATCTGTTCCGATTCCACAAAATAAGGTGAGTGGTTTGAATAAAACTTTCAGGTTAATAGTTTAACCATTACACATTATAAAAATGAAGCAGCGTGACATGAATCTTATTCTTTGATCCTCCAAGTGGACTGAAGTTATAACTGTGCTGAACTATATATTCTTCCGTAGACAGGGGAAACTGCTGAAATCATGACATCTGTTCTTCAAGGTCAAGAGACCTTAGTGGATCCTGCCCCAATTTTACAGGGAAGAAGGGTTAGAAAACAACAGTCTACAAGTAGGAAAATGGGTGTGTAGTGCTGTAATCTTTGGGAAGAGCATGTGACGAAACCTTTCCAAAGCTAGACAAAACCCAGTGTTTGACACCATTGCACAGAGCACATAAGCAATGTATATTCTTGCATTGTGTACATGTTTTTTTGCCCAAGAGCCTCACTGTTGTGTACTCTGACTTAAGAGACAATGACATCTTGTCCTGTTGCTGGAAACAGCTGGTTATTCAATACCATGTTACTGGCTTCCAGAGGAGCACTCAGAAGCTTCCAAGTTTTTATTTATTCACATAAATACAGAGACTTCAATCCAGGTACATTTAGCTTAGAGAAGCCAGTTAAAGGTGACCTGTTTTCAGCTCTCCTAGTGAACTTGGGCTGAGTTGTCTGGGACAAAAAGAGCCAAAATATCTAGAGCAAAAAAGCCAGAGCATATGGTTCTCAGCGTAAGGCTGAAGTGAATTCCTTAGATTAGTCCAAGCTGATAAAAGCAGCAACAGAAATTAAAGGAGAATATTGTGTCAACTGCTAGAAATATTTCCAAATAGCTCTGTTAAATTGCGTAGGGGAAATGATGGAAATGGAGACATGCAGCTTTCACAAATATGCATTGCAGGGAACAGCCTTATTCAGAAAGCAAGAGGGGACTGTACAGGGTCTAGTTAGAGCTTTGTTTTTGAGAGGGTTTTGTGACTTAAAGGTGCTTTTTCCTTAAAGAAGGAAGAATTTGTATCTCAGCCAACAGAGAAATTGCCGGTCTCAGAGGTGTCAGTTAAGCCTCCCCCACAAGAGGTAAGCTTTTCTAAATTCTTAGACTTTCCAAAGGAGATTGTTCTTCACACAACTTACAGACAAAGTGGAAATTTGTGCTACAAGATGCTGTGAATGTTAAATTCAAGGAGCAACTGGAGAAATTGTGGACGAGAACTGCATTGAGGGCTGTTAAATACAAAAATACCACATCTGACTGAGAAACTGCGGTCAAATTGGGGAAGGTAGCAGAGCATGTGGGGAATTACCAGTATGTCCTTTCCTTGTACTCTTCCTTAATAATATGCTTTGGAGCACTAGGATAGACCAGCCTTCTGTCAGAACCACTGTAGTGTTAAGTGCCATTTTGTATTGTGAAAATATTTGTACGGTGACTTGCCTTCCTTTTGCCCATTTTCTTTTGTGTGAATATATGATTTCAATTTAGCTGCTTATGTTTACACCTAGAAGCCTGCTTAAGGCAAGTTTGGGAGTCCAGACTGACTTTTATTGACAGGAGAATGCTCCTTTACCCTGAAGAACTTTGTTCTTAGTCAGCTGTTACTCTACAGAGCAGCTTCCCATAGTAAATGGGAAGATAGCTTTTTCAAAAAAAAATTTTGAATTTCAGGAAGCATTTATATTGGTCCTGCCTCAAATCTGCAACTTTCTTTTTCACCTAGACTAAAATGGAAGCATCTCAGAGCAGCAAGGCCGGCGCCAATGGAGTCTAGCCTGATGCCAGTGAGGACTGTCTAACACTGGGAGAGAAGAACTTTCATCTTTGCACTTCCTTAAGAGAGAAGAGTGATTTTCCAGGAGGCTACTTTACACAGAAAGGTGTCAGTAGCCCACCAGGGTCTCTCTGTCTATTCCAAGCTTATTAGCAACTATGCCATGCTAAAGCTATCTGGATGGCACCAGCTTCCCATTTGTACTGGATCCCCTACCCCCACCATTTTAACTTACGTTGTAAATACGTGAAATAGTGATGCTACTGTCTGTGCTGTTACTGAACAGGTGTTTGTGCTCTGAAACCTTAGGAAAGGCAGCTTTTCCTTGTCAAAAAGGCCTAAGCACAGGATGAGCTAGGCTGGATGTCCAGTAAAGCCCGTTCTGCAGTTTGAAAGCCTCTGTAGGAACATATCCACGTATCCAGAGCTGGAGCTTGTCCTGCTGCTGCAGCTTTAGAAGCTCAAGCTCTTGATCCTAGTTAGTGTGGTTTAACCAATAACTAGTGCACGGAATGACCCGAGTAGCCGTTTTATTTCACAGTCACGCTTGTACTAAGGGGAATAATCACAGCAAAGGGAGGACCAGCACTTTCTTCAGTGGTGTGGCTGAACTAAACGGTTCAGAAAGACTTAAGATCTTGCTGGACAAGAGCAGAGCAATGAAGAGGACAGCTTCCACCACGTGAGCATTTGCATTCATCAGCAAGAGCTGCAGCAGGCGCCAGACACCGTTACAGAAGGCAAAGACTTAGGTTTTTAGGATCCCATTGGGTCATGTGAGGTAGCAACCTGGGGACCCACATACATTGATCTTAAAGGTCCTTTCCAACCTAAACGATTCTGTGATTTCTCAAGTCTGATGTAAGACTTGGTTAAACTTTATCAGGCTCAGAGCTACACATCAGCAAGTGCTCTCAGACTTAGTATACTTTACAAAATGATTATTCACACACTCCAGTGTTGACTGGGTTTTTTTGGGGGGTAGACTCTATAGGAGGAAACTGAAAAGCTGTTTTTAGCATTTGTTAATTTTTTTACTCTGTACTATGTAAATGTTCAGAAATTACTCACATTATGGGTTTTAAATATATGTATTTATACTTACTGTAAAATTAAGGTTAGACTTGGTGCTAAGTAGAATGAAATGTCTTTTCTGGAGGTCAGACAGCCTTTAGAACACTCCGACGCAAAAAAAGCCAGTCATCTCAAGGTCAGGTGTTAACAGCACTTTAAACATGTGACTTCAGGCTCTTACTAGCAATGCAGAAACAGCTTGCGGAAGACGGCTACCGTTGTCCCGTGTTCTTAGTTCTGTACCTGCAGCCCTGCCTTGTTAGTACAGCCAGTATGCAACGCTGAATATTTGTGTTTAATTGGTGGTTAGTAAATGAGAACAAATGTTATTTCAATAAAATAACCCCATTGCTCAAGTGTCACCCCTGCCTCTGTGTAGCACGGATGAGATGTTGCTGGTAGCCATTATGTTGTTGACTGAGACAAAATAGCCTTTGGCTACTTGTCTATTTAAGAGAAGCCTTGTCTCCTTGATAACACTGACAGTTGGTGTGATTGGAACAGAACTGTGACCTGACATCTGCAGAGCCCGCTTCGTCTAGAAAAGCATTTCACCCCCTAAAGAGCCGAGTACAACTGTTCAGTGCGTGATTTCACTGGTGTTGAGCACTGAGGTTGATGTGCAGAAGCAAAAGAGCGCGACTAATTTCTGTATTACAGCTAAAGCTTGTAAATGGTGAGATGGAATTCCTGAATTCAAGGTAAGTGGGAAGAGCTATGCAAGGGAAAAGTCTCCCTGTTTTAAAGCACACAAACTGGGCTTGCGGAGCCAGCCAAGTTCGCTAAACCATATCAAAGCAAGAACGTCACGGACAGGAGGAAAGTTAAGTCTTTTTGATAAGGGAAACAAGCTCAGTGTAACTGTAGATAGGATTGTTTGAAATGCAAAAGAAAAGAAGTGGCAGTGAAATAAACTTGAGTAAGTTGTTATTGTGGGGACTGGGACAACTCCAGCCAGCCATGCACTCACGAGTTTTGTTATCTTCGAGTCACTGAAGCTGCTGTGTCGATTCAGAAGCCAAAGTTGCCTGTGCTTTCATGGAGCTATGCCCGGAGCTTCAAGAGAAGTAGAAAAGCAGCTGCCATGAGCCAAAGGGTTGGAGACCTGGTTCATTTGCAAACGATGTTTGATAACTGCAGCTCGAGAGCCATCTCTGTAGGATGGATAGCTTGGCTAATCCTAATGCAATCTGCAGGAATTGATCCCTGTCCCACGCTAGCAGATACATACAACAATTCCATTACTATCGATGATTTTTCCATCTCTGCCGTGCTGCCCCAAGCCCCTGTTCTTTGCCAGCAGTCAATATTTGCATTACTATTACCAAGGGACGTGTTTTTTCTAGTACAATATAAAGGAATTGGTCTCTACAGGAGCTGCACAAATAAACCCCACCCGGTGCTTTCGCCATGCTGGAAACCATCACTGGTGCCTAAGCAGAGGCTGGGCTGTGCCAGCAGCACATTCAGCACTGCACATCCATCCTAATGCCAATCCGAACACGAGTGGGGAGGGCTGGTCCTGCACCAAGCCACGGCCACGCACTGCCTGTGCCACTTCCCACCGGCAGATCGCAGCACTGTCCAATTCTTGGACCAAAAAGTCCCAAAATGGGGCTGCTCAGTGTTAAACCACCTCGTTTGGGAGCCCTTCTGCTAAGCTCTGTGCTTGCCCAGCTCCATCCCCCTGGCTTTCCCCGTGGGCTCGCCTGGAGCAGCGGGCAGAGCTGTTTGGTAGCCCACGGCTGGAGAGCTGAGACATCGCAGGGCCGGGCACAGGCAGCGCACGCCAAATAGAAACCTGCAAAAGCCTTTAAAAAAAAATAAAATAAATGCAAAACCTTGCACGTCCTGGGTGCTCGTTCGAAGCCAGGATCCTGCCTCCAGATATAAGTAACATACAGCAACCAGTATTAAAACCACTCAGATCCTGTAAAAACAAGTCATATTCCTAATTGCACCGAGATCTTACTTTGCTGTTCCTCTTGCTCCCCAGGATCTGGAGCTACCTGCGCCAGCTCGGAGCCGCGGGGGGCACAGCCATGTGTGTAGTTCTCTGCTCCGGCTCACATCCAGCCAACAACCCTGCTGGGTTCAAGCTCCAGCTCCCCAAGCGACACGTAAAAGCCACATGTACGAGGTGCATTGCGAGCCCTTTCTTATTTTAAAGAGCTGGCTCCAGCCCTGTAACAACAGAGCAGCGCATGGAGGGTTTGGTCCTTGCACGCAACCCTACAATAACAACCCTACGGCTGTGTCAGGGAAGGCAAGGGTGGGTTGAGAAATGGCTTGTATTTCCAGGGGCAATTAAGAGCCACAGGACGGAGCGTTACCCAGAAATGCCCTCTCAACCGAAGGCACCCATCACGGCTGAGGAATTGCAGATTCCCAGAATCAGCCATTCATTAGCGCCGCGTAACGAAATGTTTTCAGCACCAACCAGACTTCAAAGGTTTCTGTTTTCTCCCTGCCTCCAGCAGCAGCTGAGGTTCAAAGCTCAGACCCCGGCGTCGCATCCAGATCCTTCCCAGCCAACAGCAGCAAAACAAATCCACTGGGCCGTGCGTGTTGCTGAGCTGGCCCCACGCTTCGCCGCGCTGCCCACGGGCAGGGCAGGCAGCGGGGAGATGCTGCCTCCCCCCCCCTCCAACTCCTGCCCCTTCCACAGCCCCCAAGGGCAGCCCGTCGGGGGGACACAGGCACGTTGAAGATGGGTTCCCCAAAGCTCCCACACACGCCTGGACATCTCCAGGATCTGCAGCCTGCCCGGGAACCAGTGTCGGAGCTGTGTCCTACCCCAAGACCCCTCCCTCAAAGCGAGCCCCTGTGCAAGCATCACCAGCACACAGACACGTTTCTTCCACTCCTAAGAGCTCACCAAGCTCCTCGCTCCTGGGCTTGCAGCCCGGGGAAGCCTGATGCAGCCAGCAAACCTTCCGCACAGCGACAACAGGCTCATCGTTCCCCTGCCTTAACGCTGCCTCCGACATGGACCGCTATGCCGGCAGCGCTAACAGCTGAGCAGGATCAGGCCATCGACCTCTCGAGGTGTACAATCCAACAGGGACAGGCTTGGGAAAAGCTGACTTTTGAACTGGTACAAACCTGAGGAGGTCTGAGCCCACTTGGTCACAGATTGCAGGGAGGAATATTTACTGCTTCGTATCAGCAGCATCAAGGCTGCGTGGAGTCGTGTGCCCCGGCAGTGCCAGCCACACAACCCCAGTACCGGCTGGTATCAGGAGAGCCAGGAGCACAGAGAAGAGGGGTGGTTTTTTTTTTTCCTATCCTTGCTTCTGGAGCTGTAGAATCAACACTGTCCTGTTTTCTAACCTACCTACAGGGAGGAGAGTCACTAAAGCGGAGTGAGCTGGGCTATCTGAACCCCTGACTCTGGGACCAAGGGATTTTAAATAATTACCCATGCCCACAGCCCTCTGGAGAGGCAAAAGCTCCGCACTGAGTTTCTCAACAGCCAGCAAGGGGAATTAGCAGCCGCTCACCAGCAACATTTCCAGGGAAATCCCTGCTGCCAGCAGCTGAGCTGCTTGGGCAGAGGCAGGAGCAAGCAGCTGCAGGGAGAAAACCCTCTCGTGGCCCCTTTCACAGCCTCGGTTAGGCAAAAAAAAGAAACCATTCCCTAGAGAACAATAATATTAAGAACAAGAACACCCAGCGCTAGAGCTGGGGAGGACTTACCGGTGGTGCCTGGGATGCTCTGGGGGCTGCAGGCTATAGGGCAGCTATAGGGCGGCTATAGGGCAGGAGCCCTTCTCCTGCTCTGGGTTTAAAAGGACCCACCTGAGCACAGGGCTCCCTGGGGGTGGGGGCTCTGCGGGGGTGGCTCTGCCTC
>NW_009627939.1:0-294 GCF_000690535.1 Cariama cristata
CCCACCCAACCCAAAAGAAAATAAAAATAAGACCCCTAAACCAGCAACAATCCCCCGAACCCACCTATTACCCTGTAATCAAATCGCCTTTGAGATGCTCTTCGGAATAAAGCAAGATGGATGGAGCATCCTTCCCCCAGCCCGCGGAGCAGAGGCGATCGCCCTCCATCCCGATATTAATTCTCCTATTAAATTAAATAATGCGAAGGGTTGTGCTGCTTTCATTAAGCGTCGTGGGCGAACGAGCTCCCTGCAGCCTCCCATCCTCCGAGCACCGCACTAATTAGCAACAGG
>NW_009627939.1:357-3662 GCF_000690535.1 Cariama cristata
GACTTTGGAGGGCTTGAGGTGGGGACGTGGGTGCTCACGGCCTTGGGGACACCCGCTGTCACCCCCCTGCCTTGGTCCCCAGGCTCCTGTCTGGGATAGCCCTTCGGAAGAAGCAGGGAGGAAGAGGAGGGTGGGGATCGTCCCCTCCTGCTGTTGTTGGGGGAAAATAATCAGCATCCCCAGGAGATGAATGCGTCGTGCTAACGAGGTCGGGACTTGTAATTACACGTGGTTGGGGATGGGGTATAAACCGCTGATAAATCCTGAGTGAAGCCGTGGCCGGAGGGGGATGCTTTGGGATGCTGATGAGTAGGGAAATCTGTGCGTCTCGGGGAAATTTAGTCCTGGCCTTGGTGGAGAAGCTTCATTCCCTTCAGATGGCTTTTAGGTTTGGGGTACAAACCCCTCATCATGGCTAGTCCAGGCTTCCTCTGGGGTCGGTGGAGAGAATGGGCACAAATCGAGTAATTCCAGGAAAACACCCCAAAGCGACCCAATCCCTTCCCATTCAGGGAGCTGACCTAACTTTTTGATAAGTCGAGCTATGGCCTTGGTGGAGAAGCTTCATTCCCTTCAGATGGCTTTTAGGTTTGGGGTACAAACCCCTCATCATGGCTAGTCCAGGCTTCCTCTGGGGTCGGTGGAGAGAATGGGCACAAATCGAGTAATTCCAGGAAAACACCCCAAAGCGACCCAATCCCTTCCCATTCAGGGAGCTGACCTAACTTTTTGATAAGTCGAGCTAGAAGGGGAAAGGCCAGGCTTAACCACGAGGGCAGGCTTATCCCCGCAGCCACAGCCATCCCCATCACTGCACTTAAATCACCGTCGGGAACAGGCGGGCAGCCGGGTACCAGGGCTCAGCCGATGGGTAATCGCTCATTAACGGTGACACGCTCATCTGTCCGGCCTTGACTAGGAAGAGATTGATTAAAAACCTGGAGCTCAAAGCCAAAAATCCTTCCTAAAAAACGCATTGCTGCTCATTAGGGTAATTGGTTTTCCTTACTCCATTTGCAAGACCCTGGCTTATCCCCGTAGCTCCTTCGAGGACTCGGCACCGCTCGAGGATTATTGAGTTTCACGCTGAACTTCACGTACAACGTGCTGGGGTTTAGGAGAGCTCAATTATTTTCCACCCTTTTTCTCGCCCTGGAAAACTGGGCGTTTCGGTTACATCGCTGCGGGAAGCATCTCATCCCCGCTGATTTACCCCTTGTGCTCCATATTTGCTCGTCTTTTTAAAGCCCGCTGGCTTTGCACGTCAACACCAGGGCTTTGCCTGAATATTTGGGATGCTCCTGCAGTATTCCCAGCTTTTCCCTTCAAAGGACCGCGTTTTCCTTGAAAATCCCTAGCAAAAAAAATGGCAAGAGGCGGTTTCACCCCAATTTGCTACGAAAACATCCCTGAGCTGGGGGATTTCAGCTCATTCCAAGCTTTTAGGAGAGAACTTCCTTCAAGCTCAGCTCTTTGGGCTTAAAAGCCTGGACTTTGGCAACCAGCCCTTGGCTTTAATGGTGTTCAGCGGCTTGGGCTGACCTTTATTTTGCAAGGCAATGCTTCACGGCTCCGGCTGAGCTTCTCGGAGCCGCCTGTCCGGGGTTGTCGGCTTCCCGGTAAGATTCATGGGACCCATAAAAACATCAGTTTTCTTTTCTAAACAAAGCTGTTGCCGGCCGTTTGCGGGGGAGAGGCCAGAGGAAGGGAGGGAGGGATGGAGAGAGGACGCTGTGCATTTTTTCCAAACTGGCGAGTTGTTTATTTTGTTGCTGTAAATAAGGCAGCAGTGCCGGCAGAGCCTTCGGGTCGAGGGCAGGAGCTCAGCCATCTCCTGCCCGTCTCTCAGCAGCTCATCACCCACGTGGGGAGAGACGGAGGCGGCAGTGTAAAATGGGCTGCCAAGGGATGCTCTGCTCCTGCGCCTCCCGGCCATCCCTGAGGGATGCGTCTCTTTTGGACGTGCTCCAGGTTGTAATTCAGAGCAGCATTGGCCTTCTGGAGGCTGCTGCTCTTTCATGTTCATCTTCCAAAGCGTTGGATCTCGCTTTCCTCATCCTGGAAGTCAACCGGTGACTTGAGAACTCTCCCAGGGTGCGTTTCCATACGGGAAAGCGTGGGCAATCAACCTAAAGGTGGGATGCTCCTCTGGCTCTTGGTTACTCGCTCCCCAGCAAGATGTTGTCCATCTTGTTCTCAACCCCAACCGGGAAAGGGGGTAACGGCGGGAAGCGATTTGCTGCATCCCGTAAGCCGTGGTTGGCGGCGGGGAATTGCCCATGCCGAGGGAGATGCTCTTCGGGAGGAGCTGAGCTGAGAAGCTCATCTTTGGTAACGAACCTGCGGGCGTCTACGGTAAAGAGAGATGGATCCTGACCAAAACGTCAAGGGACGGGCAGTAAATTACCTTCCATTGACGGAGAAGCACTTTCATTTGGACCAAAGTGCACTTTGCATGCATTTTGCATGCTCTTTAAATGCACTTGAAATTAATGCACTTTAAACTCAAACCCTTAGTTAATTCCGACTCGCCTGCCCGGGTGTTCCCTTGCGGACACATCCTCGCTGCAGGACCCAGCTGGGAGAAGGGCCTTCAGCTTGGCTTCATCTCATGTCCCACGACCAAAACCGTAGCGTGGGGTCCGATCGCCCTCTTCTATCCCTGGAGAGAGATGGGCACCCACACGTTCATCCTCCAAAGCGATCAGTAGGATGGAAGAGATGACCCATATCTGGTGGTCCACCTTTCTCCGTTGACCCTGGAAGGAGCTGAGATAACCCATCCAGGCCAACATTTTCTATTTAAAGAAGCAAACCCCACAATTAGTGCTGGAAGAAACTATTCAGCTCTCCCCAAGCTTTCCTTCGCTTCAAGGAGCGAGGCAGAGCCGGCCCAACCTGCATGAGGCTGTGTAGAAGACAAGGACGTGGTGATGGAGAGGCTCCAACAAAACCCCTAATGGGACAGGGACTTGTCAAGCTCATTTCTATCCAAATTTTTCACC
This sequence comes from Cariama cristata, assembly GCF_000690535.1. Classification (NCBI taxonomy): domain Eukaryota; kingdom Metazoa; phylum Chordata; class Aves; order Cariamiformes; family Cariamidae; genus Cariama; species Cariama cristata. The sequence goes on from NW_009627939.1 coordinate 3,363, forward strand.
CGATCCGCTCGCCACGTAGCCACGGGCCAAGGCCAGGGGATGCAAAGGCATCCTGGCAGGATCCACCATCCAAAAAGCTGCTCTAGACCAGCCCCGTCTGCGGGGCGGTGAGGTGCTTGGCTCTCTTTCATCTCCACGTTGCCTCCCAAAGGGGAATAATTTATTTAGCTCCCATCCTGCTCACTTTCCCCCGTATTGATCCATTGCCAATTGGCTGTTCTGCAAGAGAAATGAAGCCGACAGCCACGGGATTAGCTGTTAACACGTCAGCAGACTCTAAAAAGGACAAAGCCAAGGGGA
>NW_009627939.1:3693-6464 GCF_000690535.1 Cariama cristata
TTCCTCTGCCACAGAGGGCCGTTGCCAAGCTGGTTTCGGAAAGATGTGAAGGTCTTTTGGGGTCTGGTGCCTCCACGGTCTCACGCGTGGGTGGGTTGTGGGCGGACAACCCTATCGATGTGGGAATTTTTGCAGGTTTCTCTCAGTGCCTCCTCGCACAAGCAGCCGTGGCATTGCAGAGGCCGGGTCCTGGTTGTGCCCGCTTTCATTTGGGATCGGAGGGTGTGATTTTATGATATTAATTAGTCCTGTGGACACTTTTCATCCGCATAATGTTAGTCATTTCATAGATGTGCCTAAATGTGGAGCTTCATCCCCAAACACCTCCATAGGGTCAATGCAGAGAAAGCAGCACCCTCAAGTCTTAAGGAAGGGCTAAATTCGGGTACTCATTGCCAACCCACCAAGAATCTCCAAAAATACACCCAAAACAGGTGTCTTGCCTCCTTCCGTCGACCGGACAGGAACCAAACACCCAGCTAAACCCCACACCGCTTAGTTAGTGAAGCGGGACGCATCCTGCTCTTCAAGAAGGCAGTTGAACCCCAGTCTCAGCATCCCCTGGAAGGAGGAGGGAGCTCATGATCCTGGAGCAGGTCCGTAAGGAGGGTGGGTTGGGGGGAGCTGGTAACGCTGTAAATCCTCGCCGCACGGTGTGTTGGCAGAGCCGGTGAGCCCAGCAGCACCGAGACATATCCATAAGGGGACATCCATCAGCATTAATCCAAATCAACATCTAAAATAGATTAGCTAGAGCACATGAAGCCCCTTTCTGGACACTTATTCAGAATTACAGTTGGTTTAATTCAGTTTAGCTTAATTCGCAAAGCTAAACCGAATTAAGGCTGGCTGCATTTGGAACGAGAAGGTCCACGCGCAGCTTTAATGTAATTTCGCTGGCCTGCTTTAAATTCACACCCTTAGTTGATCTATACATCCCCAGGGGAAGCAGCTTGGCAGGTAACCTCAAGATAAAAATTACAGCATCTTGTCTTCGTTAGGGCTTCGCTGCGTTCGCTCTCAGGGAATCGTCCTTTCCCTGTCGGAGCCGTATGCCGGGCTGCCAGCCTGAGTTGTGGCCGCTCCGAGAGGTCTTTCACGAGACATCCAGCAGCGTGATGCGAGACCAAATAATATGCAAGGACAGGGTCGTGAGCGATGCAGCTACGCTCCAGGTGGAGCAATATGGAAAATCACTTTCGGAGCATCCGCGTGGCTCTGGGGGCAACTGGGACCATCACGCATCCTGTGCATGGAGGGGAGAAGGTCCTGGGGGTGGTAAATGGGGTCCTGAGGGGTTCTGAGTCTGGCAGAGGGAGGTGTGATGGGATGCAAAGCCCTTGGGGGGGGGGAATTTTCCAGCCCTGATCAGAATGAAGAGATGCTTGGGGGGTTGATGGAGCATCTGGCCGTGGTCACCATTGCTTGGCAGGGATGAGGAGAGGATGCAACTGCCCTGGAGGATGGGTGTCCAGGTACCTACACCCCCTTTGCAGGCACCGGCCACCCCCCATCTCCTTTCCAGACCCCGATTTCATCAGGTTTCCTCACCGGTCACATCATTTCACCACCTCCATCCACAGCCTGATCCCCCAGACATCTCACCGGGGTCACCAAACTTTGGAGCAGGCTGGAGGGAGAAGACTTTCCCAGCCTGGATGTCTCCTGCAGGCACTGAGAGCTGCCTTCGGGGGAGGATTTGGACCACTCCAGGCACAGGAGACCACCAGCAGGATGGGACCCTCCAATCCTCCAAGGAAACGATATCTACGGCGCAGATCACGCTGGAATTTGGCTACAAATGACCCCGTCAAGCTGGGCACTGGGAGGGGAAATGCCTCCACCAAGGCTTTGAGGAGGTTTCTTGTCTTCTCCTTATTAATCACGGAAAAGAAAGCAGGTCCCTTCCCCTCCCATAAATCTTGCGGTGGCGTCAGCCCTGTTTGTCCGACCCTTGGCTCACGTCGCGTCCCAGTTCCGCTCCCACGATGGACAAACTGGGGAGGAAAACTGCCTGGCAGCACCAAGCTCCCGCGGGTGTTAAGGACATGCTTGGAGTTAAGCAAACGTTTCCGTGCTCTGCTGAGCCCAGACATTAAAAGCCTGAAGTTTGCTTTAAAATCCTGAGATGAATTTCCCGGTGCCTCTGGAGGGTCTTTGCCTTTTCGATTTTAGAGGTGGGTTTTCTGTAGATGAAAGGAGGGGAAACTTTATCTTTTCAGGGAAAATTGAGGCTCCTGTCCTGCGTCTAGGCAGGATCTGGTACCTTTATCACAAGGCTCCTGATGACTTGTCAAGAAGCCCCAAAATAGGGAATTTGGGAGGAGTTATGAACATCTTAATATTAACCTACGAGCTGACTCAGCATCTCCACTAACTTTGACAGACCATCTTCAGGTGCGGTTGATGGAAACCCAGCGGTCGCCAGTCTAACCTCTCTCCTTTTGCTTGTCGGCGATGGAGAAGGAAAGTCCTCGCTGGACACAGGGCCCTGCTAAAGGTCTCTGATCAACTCGTTCCTATGATGCAGTTGGCTTTGATCTCCCTCCACCCACCACCACTCCATTTCATCCACCCAGGACCAAAAGAGGAGGAGGAAGGTCTGGGGTTTGGAAGAGGCACGGAGCTGGCACAGCTCCCTGCGTCATCCCCCTTCTCCTCTAAATAAGGCCAAAATATCCCCGGTGTCTTCACATCAAAATGTCTTGTTTCCATTAGTGGATGGGCAGCTACTGAAGTATCTCAGCAGAGGGATCTTAACGTGAACCGCT
>NW_009627939.1:6495-8116 GCF_000690535.1 Cariama cristata
CCAGGTAACCATTACTATATCTTAAAACCATTTTATTACAAAGGCAAATGTATGTTTTAGCAATGCTCAGATGGCTACTTAATGTCATGTTTATCCCAGGCCAGACGCTTCTCGAAATGAATGAGACTTTACGATCCAGGTTGCCCCTCTGTTTAATGGACTTTAAGTTGTTTAAATCATCAGCTTCACTTAAACATCTCACTTAAATAGGACGATCTATTTTTCTCCATTAAAAGTTCATTCGTCACAAGTGGGGAATGAGTATTTCCATGAAACCCCGACGGAGAACAAAAACATCCACGCTAGGGCCTGGCCATGGTTTGGCCGTTTCCACGCCGGGACGGACCATTTCTTGTCAGAAAGGGCCCAAAATCAGCCAAGAGGCAATGGTCCAAGCTCCGTCCTCCCGTGCACCGTGGCTGCGATGGATGCTCTTTGCTCTGGTGCTCTGACGCACACCCTGGACCCTTTTCCTTCTCCCATGTCCCCTTTTAGAGCTGGAGACCCCCAAACCATTCCCTTACCAAGACACTCAACCCCCCATGGTGAAATGAAGGAGAATTACTGATGGGGACAAGCTGGTGGCAAAGGCCATCGTTGGAGAAGAAGGACTATGGAGAAGGACCACGGTGACATTGGAGAGGAGATGGGCAGCCAGGAGCAAAGCCAAGCGATGGGGTCAGTGTGGCAGAGTCTGAAATGATGTCAGCTCCTGCTGCTGGGCTTTGCATCGCGGTTTAGGATGTTGAGGTAGGACCAGAGAAGAGGTCCCCACCAACGCGCGCAACCAGCCCCTGTGACGGACTCTCCATCCACAGCAACTATTAAATCCCAACGCTTTCCTCTTAACTGTAAGAAAGGAGAATCCCTGCAGCACAAACACAAGCCGACCTTTCACAATCACCCTCTTTTATTCCCTGTGCACCCACAAATTTACAGCTGCCCCCCCAACTCAGAAACACCCCCCCCCAACCACCGAAAGCCGTCGCCTCCGTGACTTTGTATTCTCCTTGCAATATTCATGCGCGTAGGGTAGAAATGTAAATACGCCCCGGCTGTCCCTCGTTGATTCATGCTTTGGTATCAAATCACGTGTGCTTCCCCGTACGCAATAAATCTCTTTACGGTAACTCCACCTGAATTGTTCTTTGTGTGTTTCTCGGATCAGGATGAAGAACGGCAGCTCGGGGGGGACCCCGCCGCCCACCGACAAAATATATCCCAGTGCGTGCGCAGGCTGACGTCTTGGGTGGGGTGGATGGGATCGCCCTTGGGCTGGTCCAGCATTTCCAGCGCAAAGCTCAGAGAAAGAAAAGAAAAAAAGTGCTCTTTGGTGATTTGATGTGTTATAAACCAGGGGCTTTGTTGTCCCGCTGTGGGGACAACGACCGGAGAGCCCAGGTTCTAGGCTGGGAGCAGGAACGTGGTCAGGGCAGTGCTGGAGCCAGGCTGAAGTGGGGTCAGATGTCTCCTCCCCTTTGCCGTTAGCCCAACCATCACCCTGAGTCCTTCAGGCTGCCCAAAAGATGAGGCCCAACTACTCAAGGACCCCAAAGTCAGCAGAGGGAGTTTGGCAGATCCAGAGCTCGACTCCTTCCACCGGAGAACGGTGTCCGAGCAC
>NW_009627939.1:8130-8613 GCF_000690535.1 Cariama cristata
CCTCCCCCTTGGGAGCTGAACTCAGCCAGGAGCCATCTCACCTCACAGTGACCACCTAGGAGCCAGGACTTGGTCTCAACTGGTCCCCAAGGCTCGCTTGGCAGCCAGGGGAGAGAGATGGGAGCATCCCCTGGGCGGGTGGGTTCATCCTTGGGTGGGCACAGGGAATAATCGGGGCGTTTTCACCCCAGCAGCAACAACGTCTCCCCAGGAGTGTCCAGGTCCCCCCAGTTGAGGACAGTTGACCAAATTCCACCTAAACCCACCTCATTCTCCCCTAGAAAGTCATGGACTGGGGCAGCTCCATCCCAGCAAGGGCTTGAGTCGACTCGCTACGTGTTCCCCCCCAAAATGGGGCAGGAGCTGCAATGTGGGGCCGGCGACCGCCCCTTGGCCGAGCACTTGATTTTGGAGGAGGTTTGGAGACCCCCACACTCATCTTGGGGCTCCCTCGAGGCTCCTCCCCTCCCCGCCAAAGGACGC
>NW_009627939.1:8644-12186 GCF_000690535.1 Cariama cristata
ACGCTTCGCATACCACAACTTCCTCCCGTTAAGATAACACGGAGCGAAGCCTCGGTGGAAAACTGGGCTGAGCTCACAGATCAGGGCAGATTCCAAGAAAAAAGACTTTTAATTTTTTTTTTTCCCCTTGAATCCTGAGAGAAAAAAAACCAAACAAAAAAGGAGAAAAACCCTGACGTGTTTACAGGGAGAGCAAGAAAGATTGGAGACAATTACAGAGCCCGGCACAAACCCCTCAACATCTTTCATTATATCGGCAAAAGGAAAACGCGGGGAGTTGAGCATCGAAAATTCGCCGGCTAATAACAGAAGTAAAAAGTTGTTAATCAGGCACGTGACCCTATAAAATAAAGGGAATAATTGAAAAGATATCTAATTTATCTATTGAATGCCTCCAACGCTCTCTTTATCACTTAGATGGACAGAATATAATTGGTACGGTGAAAGCCATCAATCTTAGGAAGTGGGCTTTCTGTACAAGATACAACTATTACTGTCATATTATGACACCATAATATCAAGATCAATGACATTTTAAATGCACTCCAGTTATGGGCAATTGGTGACAATAAAAACAGTGACAAATTGATGAAACAAGCGCCAAATGATCTGGTGTCTAAAATAAACCATAAATAATCTTCTTTTTTAAAAAAAAAAAAAAAAGAGAGATCCGCCGAATTCGCGGTGGTTGGGGGACTTCTTCAACCGATCAATTTATCCGGGGACTGAATTATCCGATTTTCATGACGGGGCAACTTTCTGGGTTGATTTAGGGGTCATTCCCATGCAGTTTAATAATGTTATCGTTAGCATAATTGTTGCCATAAAAAGCCAGGTTCTCGTTTAGCCGAAGAAGTTACTCCCAGCTGAAGACTCAACACGATTGCGCTGTAAACACCCAGGCGTTTTTTTCCATGTTATGGCAGCAGGACGGAGTTATTCCCTCGTGGTGTCCGTGGCCCTTAAATAAAAGTAATAACAACGGCAACAAGAATGTGTGGATCTTTACGGAGCTTTCTGCCGGCAAACCTGGCCCTGCTCCTCGGACGGCGGGGGAAGCCGGGGGAAGGAGCGTGTCGATCTCCTGGGAAAACCGGGGTGAAATCCTGCTTTTCCCCCTCTCCTGGGGATCCCACCGGCTCCCAGACCCGTCCCCAACCGTTGTCACCTCCCCTGGGTGGGCAGGAATAAAAGACTCCGAGGACAAATATGGGAAGGGAGAATATATCCTGTAGGAATGCACCCTATAGGAATGGATCCTGTAGGAAGAGATCCTGTAGGAATGGATCCTATAGGCACAGCTCCCATTGAAATGGATCCTACAGGAAGAAATCCCGTAAGAAGAGATCCCAAAAGAATGGATCCCAGGGAAGTGCATCCCGGATCCTATAGGAGCAGGTCCTATTGTCATGGATCCTATAGGAACAGATCCCACAGGAATAGATCCCATGGGAATGTGTCCTATAGGAACAGATCCTATAGGAATGTATCCTGGAGAAATGGATACTGTAGGAATGGGTCCTAGAGGTACAGAAGCTGCAGGATTAGATCCTAGAGAAAGGGATTCTGTAGGTATAGATCCTATAGGAATGGGTCCTATAGGGATGGATCCTGTAGCAGTGCATCCTAGAGAAACAGAAATTATAGGAATGGATCCTATAGGAACAGATCCTGTAAGAACGCATCCTACAGGAATGGATCCTATAGGACTTGATCCCATAGGAAGAGCCTTTGCAGTAGGCTGCAGTGATTAGTGGGGTGCATATGGGGGGGACGGGGGGGGCTTGGTGTTCCGGGCTGACAGCCGCTGTGGGATCCAAGCCCTGGGCTCCAAGCCTGGCAGCGGTCAGGCGGGATGCTGAAGCCAGGACACGGTGGTCCTCACCTCCCCACACCCACGCCGAGGCGCCCACCAGCCGCCACCCTGCTGTCCTCAACCCCCCCAGCCCGCCACCCTGCTGTCCCCAAACCCCCCAGCCCTCCCCACCCTGCCCGTGGCCCCATCCCACCCTTCTCCCTCCCTGAGACCCCACACCCAGCTTGGCTTCACCCCTCAGCATCCCCAGACACTCGGATACTCCGGCTTCCTCCTGCCGCTTGCTGCCTGGGGCCGGGAGGCGGCCAAAAGCCATTTGTCCTCGGAGGCAGACGCCACCTCCTCATTTCCCAAACTTCTCCAAACAAACGATATTTTACGTCCTTCAAGGCTGTTTGAGCAGCACTTATTGAATTTGGCTCTAAACAGCTCCCTCTGACGTGCTTTCCCCGTCCCCTCTTGCTCCATTTTTTTGATGAATATGAAACCTGGCCGAAAGCTGAGGAGCGTGAAAGTCTGACGGAGCCTTCACGGACCCCGGAGTCATTTTCCTGGAGGCATTAATGGATTTTCCTTGGCTGGAGGAAAGAAAGGTTTTGGCAACGAGCAGCAGGGCTGGCCTTTGGGAGGGAGCAGGGATGTGGAAGATGCTCTTCCCCGAACTTCCCAGCTCCAGCCCCACGAAGGTGGATGGAGGAGCCCTCGCAGCATCGCTCAGATCCGGGAACAGGGACACGAGTGCACAGGGACACCGGGACAAGTGGCCACCTCCAGCCTTTCAGAAGTCCTACCCCCATTTTGGGCATTTCAAGCACCTCAAATCCAGCCCTCGGACGATGCTGAGCCCTCAAAGCCGCTATTTCGGGAGCGGGTCAGAATGGTGACTCTCCAGAGACTAAAACTTGGGTTTTTTTTTTTTACGCTGAGCTGAGTGAAGCTCTGGCTGGATCAGGTCCAGGATGCGGGTGTCTGAAGGGGAGGTGCTGTAGGAGCACTTTGGGGACACGGAGGGGTGTCCCCTGCTGATTTGGGCACCTTCAGAAGAAAGTTGGTGCCTCCAGGGATGGTTCACCACAGCCCAGGTACACCTCCCCGACGAGACAACCCAACCCCTGGAGCTGCTGATCTCTCCCCTGGAGCCCACGTGCTGCCCCCGACCAGGCCCTCAAACAGGAGAAAATCCCTTATTTCTGCTGCTGAGCTTTTCCCCAGGGCTGGAGCAAGTATGGGACCAGCAGCAGGACCCCAAGACTCTTGGTGAGCTTTCCTGGGCTGAGAGCTTGAAGGAACCTCATGAGATGTTGGGAGCAGGGAAGGATCCCCTAAACGAGGGGTCCTACCCGACCCCAACCCCTGTGCAGTCACGGGACTGGGAGTTTGGTGGCCGTGTGGTTTTTTGGGGAGATGCTGAGATGCTGAATTTATCCAAGAGCTCCAAGGACTCATCCATGGCTCCGTGCCTTGACCTGGTCTTCAAGCCGGGCCAGAGGCCAGGGCTCTCCGGGATGATTCATCCCCATCCAGGCAATTTTGGGATATAAAATGGCAGGATCCACCCAACTGAAAGCAGGGCTGTTCCCCATGGTTGACCCCTCTGGAACAGAGTCTGGCTGCAGCATCCCCCCTCCGGAGCAGCTCCTCGGGGCAAGCTGAGCCTCTGAGCCCCGGCCAAGAGAGACAAGCAGAGAGAAAATAAGGCAAAAACAGAAAAGAAAGGGGCCAACAC
>NW_009627939.1:12248-18516 GCF_000690535.1 Cariama cristata
GGCCGGGAGGAGCCCGGGTGCCGGTGGGAGGGGGGTCCCCGTGTCCCACGAGTGTGGGAAGGGAGCACCCAGGCGGGGACCCGGCTGTGGGGCTGGAGCCAGGAATGGTGGGGGGCATGGGGGGAAAAGGTGCTGGGAGGTGGGGATGTGGGGTCTGAGAGGAAGAGAGAGAGAGGGAGAGAGAGAGGGGAAGAGAGAGGGAGAAAGGAAAGGAAAGGAAAGGAAAGGAAAGGAAAGGAAAGGAAAGGAAAGGAAAGGAAAGGAAAGGAAAGGAAAGGAAAGGAAAGGAAAGGAAAGGAAAGGAGAAAGGAAAGGAAAAAGAAAAGAAAGAAAATAAAATCTTGATTTTCCGAGACAGACTTTGCTTGGAAACTATGCTGTGATTCCCAGTCTCAGAGACCATTTCTCTGTTTATTCAACATACAGAAATAAGAGAGAAAAATTTCCCTTTTGTGTAATTTCATGCCATTTAAAAAAAAACCCAAAACAACCCACACTCAACTTTTTCTTTTTTCCCTTCATTTTGGAGAGGGTTTTTTTGCCCTCCAAGAATAAAGGAGAAGAGCAAAGGTGATGCTCAAGGTTGCTCAGGGCTCTCGGGGCTGGAACCCACCTGGGACCCAGGAGAGGCCCAGGGTGGAGGTCCCATGTGGGTCCTTCCCGGTGCCACCCAGGATGCCTGGCACCATCCAAGATGCTCCTGGCACCCACCTGGCTCTCCCGGCCGCTCCCCGTCAGCAGCTCACATCTGCCAGCCTTCTGCAGATGTTGGAAGCCCCAGGGGCATCTCCAATGGTGTTGGGGTCTTCTGACCACTCCTGAAGTCAACAGCTTGGTCAAGTCCCTATGGGCTCTACAAGGAGCCTGGCACCTACGTAAGCATCGACGTATAGCTGTACAACTGCATGGAGACGTCAAGACAGAGACCTCCATGAAGACTTTGGCCAATGGATGAGTGCAGCAGAAGCAGGATGGGACAGCATGCTATGTCCCAGGGGAAATACCTCTTTGTTTCTTGCTGCACCCAAAGAAAGGTGACTCTTTTTCCAGCTGGCTCAAGAAAAGCATCATGTGGCTCCCAAGCAATGCCCGACCACCCTGCTGAGCCCTCAGATGAGCCTTTTTTGAAGGTCACCTTGGGTGTGATGGTTGGGGTCTACCAAGGGCCACCGTTCCCTGTAGCGGCTGAGCAGCTCTTGAACTTCACATTTTGAGTCAGCTTCAAAAAATAAAGAAGTGGAGCAAACCCAGATAAAAACGAGTCCCTGGTTTGTGAACAAAACCCTGAAGAAGAAACCCAACGGGAAAGGAACACAGAGAACAACGTCCCATGGTTGGAAACGGAAACCACTCCTGGCCCTGTCCCAGATATCCCCTCTTTCTCCGGGAATTTGCACCAGAACCATTTCAGGCTTTCAACTCATCATTTCCCAGCAGCTCCACGTGTCACTGCCACCCACATGTGGTCCTTGGCCCCTTCCTTTGGAGAATTGTCCCCAAAATGTCTGCGTGCCCACCACTGACTCAGCATCGAGCCTTGGGTTGGGGAAGGGATGGAAAATCCCTCTTTGGGATCTTCCCTCTGAGCGGGGCCAGGGTGGGAGGTGATTTGGGGCTGGGCTTGTCCTCAGCCCATGCTGCTATTAGTGAAATCGCCAGGTTTCAACTCAAAATTGGGAGGCTCTCCTGGGGGGGAAGCTCTCATGCAGGAGCTGCATCGTGCCCAAGGAGGAGGTAATGGAAAATTTATGGTTTTCAGGAGAAATCAGGAGATTCATCCATCGGGATGACGGAAATAGGCCCCAGGATGGCACAGGGCAGCATCCTGGGCTGCGAGAGTCATCTCTGGAGACCTTCGAGGACCTTCTCCCCTCCTCCACCACCTCCCCATCGCCCTCCCGGCGAGCCCTGAAGAGCAGCCCTTGCCCCACCAGACATCAGGGTGGGGGCACGGATTTCTCTGTTTTGGGAGGAATTCAGCTTAACTCAGTTCAGAGCAGAGAGATTCCAGGGACTTGCTCCTGAAAAAGGCAATGGATCCACTCAGCTCTGCTTCCCAAGGGAAACTGAGGCAGGGACCTGACTGCTGGGAAGGGAAGGAGGTGTCCACCCGGCTCCGCTGCCCATCCCTGCCTGTCAGCATCTTCCTAGCGAGGACAAGCAGGACAACGGGTCCGGTTCCCCTGGATCTGAATCCCACCTGGCTCCGGGAAGGTCCATCCCTCGCCGGCATCTGCACTGACCATCCATAACGGCCGACTCCGGGCAAAGCCCAACAGCCACTTAATTAAACTCCAGGAGAGGATGGAGACGCAGTCGGCTCCAGCTCCGCTCCCCGGAGGCATCGCTCATGCCCACGATGATAGTAAGCGGCTTTAATATTGAAATATGTGCCATTTAGGAAACTGAAGCCATCCCCGTGCAAAAAATAAAACAACTTTTAGCTTGATAAAAGATACAGAGAGTAAATACATTAATAGGAGGTAATTGAAAACTCATGGGTAATCTTTAAGCAATCATGAACTTCATCCGTCGGGATGCTCGGGTGTATATACTGCTCTGGCCGACTCGCTATGGCTTTTACAAATCACAGCCTGGGTGTTTTATGGTGCCGGGTCTCAGAGTGTAACAGCGATGTCATATTTAGATTTCTAATTATATTTCGAGATGCTTCAGTGGCTTTTCCTGCACGCGGAGCTGAACAAAGGGGGGAATTGCGGAGAGGAGCAAACCAGTCGTGAGCCATAAAAGAGAGAGAGGACAAGGTATCACCTAATGGAAAAGATCAAGATGTTCCCTCTCCTCTTCCCGGGCTGGCTGATATTAATATGCCAGGAGTCGGCTTGCTCCGTAAATGGACAGATGAGAAGACTGCAGTATATATATTATCTTTTTTTCTGCTGCTGCTTTGCAATTTGCTTTCCCTCTGCCGGGCAGACACCGGCCATGAGCAATGGCCCATGCAGCAGAACTTGTATTCGGCGTCCTCCTCCCCTCCTGCCTCGCTCGGCAAAATCCTTCTCCCAAATGTCCGTCCTTGGGATGTGCTCCCATGGGTGCTGGTGTAAGCACCCAGCCGGGCTCCCCTCCTGAGCTGCCCCCAGGGATGAGAGGGGACACATGGGTGGGAGAGGGGTGCTTTGGGGCAGGGGGACCAGGGATGGGGCAGCCCAGGAGCAGGGGGAAACCCCTAAACTCTCCACCCATGGAAACCCCCTGGGGCTCTTCGCTGGAGGATGCTGCTCACGGGTTGATGGATGCTCTTCCTCCAGCATCCCATGGAGGAAGGCGAACGGTGCCTTCTCCATCTGTCCCTCCCTCCATCCCTTCATCCCTCCATCCCTCCATCCCTCCCTCCATCCCTTCGTCCCTCAATCCCTCCACCTATCCCTTCTTCCATCTCTCCATCTCTCCATCCCTCCATCCCTCCATCTATCCCTTCCTCCCTCCCTCCTCTCCACCCATCCCTGCCTCCCTCCATCTCTCCATCACCATCTCCCGCTGCCCAGGCAAAATTGATGACGCTAAGGGAGGTGTAAATCTCATCCATCCCCAAAGCCGGGAGCCCCCCCCCAGCTCGACGGGGCTGGAGCTGCCGCAGAGGAGACCTGAGCAGCCAGGCCTGCCCCAGGCAGTGATTTCCAGCTGCCGCCGACGCCTGGCCCCGGCTCTCCGTGTCTCCCTGCCCTGGTTGGCAAAGGCTCGGCAATCCTGCGGGGAGCGGGACATAAATCTAGAGGTCAGAGCTAATACCCATTAACAAGCAACGCTGCTTGTAGGTGATTGCAAGGGATTCTTTATAAGGCTTTTGCAGATGAATGGACTGCCTGCAGCCATAAATACACTGATCCACGGCCTCCTGCCTCCGGCACCGGTGCTCTGACTACGCTCGACTTGTTTCCTTAAGGTTTCCTACCCGGCTGGAAGGATGATTACTGGGCAGAGCTCCCTCTAATGCGGGATGCTCTGTAAATCCCGTGGTTGGGGGCAAATGTCCCCCTCGAGTGTCCCCATGAACCCGGAGGTACCAAATGTACCGCCGAGGTGATGCTGCTGCAGTGCTGGTACCGTTTTCTCAGCACCCTTTTGGGAACGGGGGGAGTGGGACCAGCTGGACCATCCAGGGCAATGCTGGATGTGGGAAATCCTATGGGAAACATTTCAGCTTGGGCATTCCCTTTGGAAAACGATATTAAATAAAAAGGTCGGTGGAAATTAGGGAGGAAGAGGCACGGAGAGCCCTTCATACGCTTATTCTGGCATTTCTTCCTTGCGCCAGCAAGCGATGGGGCAGAGGCGCTGGATCCTTGATCCCAAATCTGGGACTGTCCGTCCCTAAGGAGCATTTGGGCCCAGCAGAAGCAGCCCTGGCTGGAAATTTCACCCCTCAATAAACACTTTGAGAAATTTTGAGGCCAGGATGGGTGGTTTCAGGACTTGCCATCCGTGCTGCTGAGCCCTACCTGCGTTTGAGGACGTAATGAGGGGAAATGGGAAAGTAGAGAAGGGAAATGTCACCCTGATGTCGATGGGTTCAACGTCCCCCCAGGAAATAAATGATAGGAAAGGAGCATCCCGACAGGGAAAGTCCTTGCCTTGGTTTTTTCCAGCAGACCACAAAAAGCCATGTGTGGGTCTGAGCGCTGGGGACCTTCCCTTCTTGCCGTGAGGCTGCCGGCATCACCAGCTCCCGGCAGACCCAGCTTTGCGGGTGCAAGGTGGCCGGCATCATCTGGTTTTCCCTTCCGATTTTTATTTATTTGAGTTTTTTTTTGTTCATTTTTAAGCCCCACATGAGCCTGTCCCCACCCTCCCTCTGCCCCAGCCAGCACTGCGGTGGCATGTGCATGGAAATCTTCCATTTGGGTGTATTCCTGAACCTTGGAAATGGGAAGAGAGGGATGCAAAAAGGACCGAAACCCACCCCAAACCCTCTCCAACGCCGTGAGATTCAGCTCCCCACCAAAGAGGCTGGGAAGTGGGAAAGGATGCAAGGAGCCACCGCATCCAGACAATTCCCAGTCTCGCCGGCTGCCCTTTCCGATGCCAAACAAATAAATAAGGCGAAGAGAGAAAGACGGAGCTGACAAAGAGCCCCGGAGGGAGCCGAGCCCGTGCCAGGCGGCCCCGGGAGCACAAAGGCGGTCTTCTCGTCCTGTGCAAAATGCATCACGGCCACGCAGCCCTGGGTAAATACCAGGAATTTACGGCTCCTTCTCCCCACCATCACCCTTCAGCCGCCTCTTTGCATCCCCCGAACTCCGGCAAGAGTTTAAACACTGCCAGGAGTGGGTTTGGATTGCCGCCGGCACACAGCTCCTCCGCACGCCTCCGATAAGGAAATAAAGAAAAGCGACAAAGAAATGCAGGGAGTTGGGAAAGAGCCTGGCTTTAGCTCAGAGTTGGTGCCTAATGAAAACCCGTTAAGTGAAGCGCTCAAAACTCTTGAGAAAGGGTAAATTTTGGCGGTGCGGTTTCCTGGTCCAGGGTGGCCAAACCTCAGGGCTGGCCCCGGGTGGTTCAATCTCGGAGCCCCGTGCTCGCTCCGACGCCTCCAGCCTCAAATCCTCCTTCCAGCAGCACCGCTTCAGCATTTCTGTCACCAAAATTCAAGCTTGGAAGAAAAATTGGTGAGACTTTCCCCATCGAAGGGACCCAGGTTGGGTCTGGCAGAGCAGTGGCCCAACCCAACTGTTGAGTTGGGTCTCAACTCAACAGCAAAGTCAAGATGAAAGACGCCCCAGGGCCATCAAAGGGCAGTGACATCATCCCACCATGCCATGGCCCGACCCAACCATTGAGTTGGGTACCAACTCAATGGCAAAGTCAAGGGAAGAGGTGCTCCAAGGCCACCCAATGACAGTGACATCATCCCACCGTGCCGTGAAGGATTTCCTCCTTGTTCTCAAGTGTCTGGGGCTTAGACCTCAAGGTCTCAAGAACTTTTTATTCGGTGCCCAGACACGATGCTCAGCTTTTAAAGACGTTGAAGCAAAGCGAGCAAAAAGGTCCCTCGTGCAAAGGGCCGCGGTCTTCCAGGTGGGCTTTGCCGGTGGAGAGGTCCGTGGTCAACCCCCACCTTTCCTCCAGCTGCAGAGAGGAGAAAAACCAGCACCGAACCGTGGGCGGTCGCTCTATAACCACGTCTGGAACCGCACTAAAGCCCGGTTTTGCTGGGAAAAGCGAGGATGCTCTGATTTAAGGGAAGCCAGCAGAGTGGAGCCCGCTAATGTGGCGAAGGTTGTTAGAACGAGGCCGGCAACTCGTT
>NW_009627939.1:18578-19325 GCF_000690535.1 Cariama cristata
GAAACAGTAGGCGTGACTTGGGTACTGGAAGGGCTGTCGGGAGGGAGGAACAGGCGGCTGGAAGCTGTTTGGGCGGCGCGGGCGGGGGAGATGCTCCCGGCGAGGGACCCATTCGTCGAGGATGGTTTAGGGGTAATGGAGCCGCACCGGGGAGGTGGCTGGCTCCGGTGGAGGGAGAGGGGTCTGCCCTGAACCCCCCAAACCATCTTCTCTTGGGGGGAGAAAATACATCAGGGTGGGTTGGTGTAATTTTGGCACCTTAATTTTAACTGGTTATGGGTGACAATGTCTATTTGCACCACATATTTTTTTCAGGAGGGGGGGAGTACGTTCATTTATTTTACAAATAACGCTCTTGCTTTTCTCCCCAGCAGCTCCCGGGCTTGGAAAGCAAAAAAAACCCAAAACCACCCCAAGAGGTTTGGGTGGGGAAGGTGACGTTTGCCGGGGGCTGCGATGCCATTCGAGCCTTCAGTGCCGAACGAGGCTGGGAAATGCTTCCAACACCTTTGCCAGCGCGAAGCCAGGCTACAAATAAACCACTCCAACGGACGGCCCTTGTTCTAATCACCCCATAAAATGTGTTTAAGCAGCCAGCCGGAGACTTTCCAGGGGTTTATTTATCTATTTATTATTGCGGCTGACCGGAGCATCCTTCTCCTAAAGAGCCCGGTGCCAAGCGCCGTGAGTTATGCAAAGGCAGGAGGGGAGCGATGGGGGAAGCGTCGCTGGCGCTGACGCTGGATC
>NW_009627939.1:19550-20324 GCF_000690535.1 Cariama cristata
TCCCATATATTTGATCTGGTCCTCCCTGAAAATCTGATTTGGGGATGGGGGGCGTGCAGCTCCCCCCATCCCACATCCTCTCCCCAGTTCTGCCATCTCCCACCCAGGCCCTCGGTACGGGGGGATGCTCCGACGAGGCAAGGGGATGCTCTGGTAAGGTAGTGGGATGCTCCGATGAGGCGGGGGGATGCTCCAACCTGTCCTCCAGCAGCCAAATCTCTCCCCTCACCACTTGCCCGGCTCTTTCAGCCTCTGCTCTCAGCCCCCGCAGCCTTCGTCGTCGTCTCCTCCTCGCTCCCTCACATCCTTGCCCCTGCCAAGGGGCGATTCCCCTTCGGCGCAGGGACCACATCGGGAGAGGGAAAACCCCATCCCCTTCCCACCCTTGCAGCCCCCGGCCCCGGCACAAGCGAAGGGAAATGCAGCAGCAAAAGCCCGCGGCAGAGCATGGCTGGGGGTTAGAGCCGCCCCCGATTGCAATTTGGGGGATACAACCCCAGTGTGGGGGATATAACCCCAATTTGGGGGATACGACCCCAATTTGGGGGATGCCGCTGCAGTTTGGAGGATGCATTTGCAATCTGGGGGATGCATTTGTAATCTGGGGGGTACAACTGCACCTTGAGGGTTGTAATTTGGGGGAAGCAGGCACAGTCTGGGGGGTGCAAGTGCCCTTTGGAGACCCGGTTGCATTTTGGGGTGCAATTGCATTTTGTTGATGTAACTGCATTTTGCAGGGTGCAACTGGATTTTGGGGGGATGCAAGTGCAGTTT
>NW_009627940.1:0-8198 GCF_000690535.1 Cariama cristata
CCGGCGCCGGGGAACGGTGAATCCCGGAGTTTCCACTGCGGCTTTTGCACTGGCGAGCAGGTCGCTCCCGGTAGGGTCTAGACTGTAGAGAGTAGCCGCTCTCCATCCTGGAAGTACGGGGCATTTAAATGACACCTGAGTCACTACTCCGTGCTTCTCATTCATGTCAGATATTATTTCCGTGATATTTCTCGTCTGCTGGCCCGATATCTCTACTTTGTCATTTTTACGCCGCAAATGTAAAAAAAAAAAATAAAAAAAAATCGGTAGGTTTCAGAATATTGCCACTGATGATGGTAGATTGATGTATGAGACTATTTACTGTATGTGTCCAAGTACAATATAAATGCCTGCCAATTTTGCCTTTAAATTGCTATATTGATTTCATTCTTGCAGGCTTTTTGACAAGGTTAACGTAGTTGACAATTTGTAAAGAAAAGAGAAAATTTTATTTTTTATTTTTTTACAGAATGTCAACTGTAACCGAAATGATGAATGAAAAAATCATTCATAAAAAGAGTAAATGGAAAGATGTGTACCCCAAGCCCTCTTGAAGTCAGTATGGTTAATATCTAACAGGTGCCTTCCTGCCAAGCTTTCACATACACTGGCTACCACTTGAACTTCTTAAGGGTAATACAGCATGTGATATTATTCCCAGGACTGTGCACTTTCCCTGTTACAATAGAGTTAAATAGTCTGGCTAAAGGGAGTTTGGAATGAATTAATCAAGCCTTCGCACTAGAATGCCTGTGTCTTTTTGTAGGCGCTGAATGAAGTAAAGCTCTTGCTTCTGCTTCTTTTCCCCTCCAGTGTTCATAGGATGGTGTTCAGGTGGGGAGCCCTTCTATTTGATCGGTGGAAGGGTCCCTACACAGCTCTAAGGCTGAATGTATCAGGGCTGACCAGAATAGCGTTTCTCTGCTACCAACAGCTTGAACTGCAGGTGGTATCGAGCTGAAGAGAGAATTTAATTCACCACTCAGAATTCTACGTGTAACTGTCACGTAGGTATATTAAATACAGGAGAGCTAATATTTCCTTTTAACTTCTTCAGACATCTGACAATCTTTACCAGTAGGTAACCTTTGCTAAGTTACGGCTCTGGTGCTTACTGTAGCTTGCATATGCTGGCTGATATGAAGTTATTCTGAATGAATTACAACATTGTGTTTCAGTACCTATCGGCATGTAGGAAAATATGCTGATTTATAAATCTTGAGTAAATGTTGGCCCTGTTAAGATCAATGGCAAAATTCCAATTAACTACTCCAAAGAGTAGGCTTCACCGTAGGTCTTCATTATCATTCATAGCGAGTGCCAGCCAACTTTGGTTAGAAATTCAAGTGGCAATGTTTAAATTTGGCTAGCGATGGCACTTCTAACAACTTTCCATAGCACTGCTTTAGAATCATGGGTAAGAGCCACACAGGTCTTAATATTTAAAAAAACCCCTATATTTAGTAAACTGTATTGTGCTTTCAAGAGGAGTAGACAGTTCAGATTTGTCTTATACTCTGATTTTCATGGGCAGTTTCATCAGGATGGATCATAAACAGTTTACATGTGTACCATATCTTAACAGAGGTATTCAGACAGTATAGAGGGGAATATTGTCAGATTATGTTGCTTGTGTCAAAGAAGTTCACAAATAAACTGCTAAATATTGGATTTACTATAAAAATGTCAGCAAACAATTGAGCTATGTTGCAGTTTAGTTCTCTGCAGCTCATAAGCTTTAATGGGAGATGAAGAAACAGGAGCATCTTTTCCAAAAACTTAATTGAAATATTACCAAATAATATATCCACAAGGATTAGCTTAATAAACTGAACGGAATCCAGTTTAGCAAACTTTTTTGCTTCATGTCTACAGCAGAATGGTTTTGAAATCCATCTGAAAAAGTTGAGAATTTTCACTGAAGATGAAAACAAAGTTCTACAGAGCGTTTGCTGAATTGGTTTTCTTCCAACTCTCTTCCAGATCAAAGTAGAATGGAACAATGTTTAAAAACTAGCCTCTTAGTATTATATGTTAATTTAAAATCTGTGTCTATGGACCTGTAAGAAGCGAAATGGGCACTCGCAAGTCCCATTATGTAATAGTATTGGCGTGATCAGCATAGCTGCCAATAATTTCCACTGATTTTGTATAAGCGAAAATGGAAGAAGAAAGAGCATATCATGACTTAGAGTTCCTGAAAATCATTAGATTAAAAAAAAGACTCTTCTATATTTAACTTAAAAATTATGCATGCAAGTACAGGTTTTGGGAAAATAAGCAACTAAATAATTGAGCTACACTTGACTGAAAGTTGTGCTAGCAAGTACGATGAAATTCAGTTTTGAAAATGCCCATCAGTTCTACATGTTAGTATGCTAGTAAGCTCAGTTTTGGTTTATTTCTGGTAATTGATGTTTGGGTCCTAACTGTTGCCATTGAAGTCAATATTGAAACTCATATTAATGCTAGCACACATCATACCTTGGCCTTTCCGAGGTGATCCTGTTACGTGCTGAGTAGTTTCAACCACTATTTGTGTTAGAGTAGCATCCAGTCAGGTCCCTGCCTAGAACTACAAGCACAAAGTAAAATTCACTCTCTTGAAAAATTTGCAACATAAATAGTCAAGAGAGACTAAGACATCTTGCCGAAGGCCATGTAGTAGGCCAACAGATGGTCTAGGTCTTAAACATGAGTACTTAACAAGGGTACACTGAGCACCGTTCAACAGGATTGAATGTTAATTGATTCTTTGATAAATGTGCCCAGAAATGAATGACCATTGCCTTAAGGCTGTATGTTATTTCCCTCTGATCTTATTTACTTCAGTATTCACCTCAATGTTTACTGGCAGTGGCCTGCCAAAGAGCAGCACATAATTGCATGTTGTTCTGTGCTGGTGTTTGGTCTAACACCCACTTTCCATTTGACATTGCTTTTAGTCACTTCCCTGCTTAGGAAGGAGTGAGTCTGGCTGCTAGAAGGCTTTGGTACGTGAGTGTAACACAAGTGCCAGTGGCAAGGCATGCCCCTGTGGCCCAGCCCTGAGAAGCAAAGCGCTAGTCTCTGGATGGCTGCCATGCTTACGTGACAGAGCAGCTTCAGGTACCTGAAGTGACTGCTTCAGGATGAGCCCTGGGATCTCTGCAAGGTACTGCGTTACAGAGGTGGTGTTTTGTGTGAGAACTTGCTTCAAAACACATGCTGTAATGAGTGGTTCTGATGCAGAGAAAGCCTAGATGTAAGTTTCCTAAAAGGTAGTTCTCGTTCTTCTGAAACAGGAGAGGCAGCTGTGAAAGATCACACAGCTAAATAGCACTGTTAATTTTAAAAAAGATTTTTGCTTGAAGGTCAATAACACATATACCGTAGATATTTTGTGCTGAAGCTTTTTGTTATTTTTGTTACATGTTTTGTTCTGCTTCCATGTATAGCTTTTGATGGTGGGATATGGCAGGTGGAAAGAATGGAGAATCTGTTTGGAAGACTGTTTTTAAGTGTGTCCTTCATATTGGATAAAATTTGAACTGATTTTGCCTATGAAATGGAGACACACACTGAATTGCTCATATGGAGAACGAACTAATACAAGATGACAATGGCAGAGGTGTTGACCACATCTTAGTCAATAAGGACCACTGCTAACAATGCTGGGCTTGGTATTCACTCAAAAGTTACAACTGGAAAATCCATGCCTCATGCTAAAGGTTGGGCACGTTTCAGCTGGACACCTTTTTAATCAAGATGGTATCCACAGATGTTGGAGGAGTCTTACTTCAAACCAAGAGCATGGTTTTGCCTCACTAGTGAGCCTGTGAGCCATTCAGTTGGCTCCATGCTTTTGAGGTGACCCTTGGTGTTAGTTACCCTCTGGTTGTGAGCACCTTGTGACTGCCTGTGCTGCTTTGTATGGACGTTTGCAAAGACTTACCATTAAACCGAGGAAGGACAAATTTTGGTACTCAGCCATAAGGAGAAGGTGGAGTCATTGACCATAGTTGCTGGGGAATAGCATTGGGAATAAGAGTAGATATAATGCAAATCAAAAGTATGTTGTCATTTATTTTTCCATAGTTCCCAAAATGCCTTCTGGATTAGGATCGTAGATCCTAGATGGGCAAACTAGTACTGCTTTTAGCAAGCTGCACGCTGAAGTGCTGTAGTCCTGAAAGGTCAGTTACTGCAAGGATCAGCTTTACCTGTGTGCCAGAGACCCAGGGAATCTGCAGGGAAGAGCTCTTCTGGGTCCAGGAGGAGACGGATTGATGGTGTGGTACTGGTGTTCTTACCTGTACATACTGTGCACAAAGCAAACTGAAAAATGCAGTTCATGTAAATGCATCTTACCTACTGCACTTTGATTTGGTTACAGTACTCCTGTTTTTTTCACAGTAATCCCGTGTAGTCCACTAAAGGTGACATGGGATGGCATCTATTTTAAAATAAGCTGCTGGATCTTGGCTTTTTTATAATTTACTTCAGTTATACTTAGTAAAAGATCTGGCACAGATTTGGCAGAATTGGCAATTCACATCACACTTTTAGTAGTGTTTTTGGAAATAAGCATGCATTTCAGTTTCACATGTAACATTTCAGTGTCGTGGTTTCATGTTACACTGTTTAGCAAATGATTGCCTGCTTGGTCATATCCAGCAGTGTATATAAGAACCATATCACCTTGTCTGTGGCTTTTGATGAATATTATTAACTATTACCAAGAGTTAGATGAATAATACATTTGATAAATTTTGCAGTATTTTTGAATCTATGATTTCACTATATTTTATTAATGGTAGCTCTAGCAGTATGTACGATGTAAGCTTGTTGGTGGCTTTGACATATTAACTTTAGTTTGTGACATCCTCATTAGCTTGGGGTGAAGCACAGGTTAGAAAATTGGTATTCGAAAGCAGGTGTTTGAAATGCCTTTCTCTTCCTGGATGTGCTACAAAGTGCTGAACTACCCCTCCACAATTAGAAAAGCAGATTTTTATTTTGTTGGTTTGTCCTAGAAATTGGACACTTCTGCAGGCAACACCAAGTGAATTCACAGACATACTTGGACATTGCTTGGGTCAAGATGAATTGTGTCTTGTCTTCAGAGTTTTCTTTTCAGAACTATACTGACAAAAGTACCTCTTTTAAATACGTGAAATGCTTCTGAAAACACAGTGTTGCTATTACAAATATGTCAAGGCTCCATGGTTAAGATTGTGCTGAGATACACTTGTAAAAGAAAAAGAAACTGAACTTTTATTTTACTTTTTTATTAGTGACTGGAATGAGACTCCGTATTTGGCACAGTGTCCCTTCAAAGGTCAACTGAATTTTCTGCGTGCGTTTTTTTTATAGTGAAACATTTACTTAGTTTTCAGTGCTCGCATAACAAAAATTGCTGTAATCCATGGCACTGTTTAGAGCTTGATGGAAGAGTGAGAAATGTAATCAAAGACTGAAGAAATTCATAGAGTTAATTAGCCACTTCTGTTTCTCTCAGGCAGCACTGAGGCGTGCTCTAACACGAGAAAGATCACATGACTGTATCATTTCAGCTGTGATGTATGCAGATGAATGACATCATTTCTGTTAGTTTTGATTTCCCTCCAGCTGGTATCAGTAACGAGTGTTAACTGCTTAGAAAAATCACAGGTAGCTCTGCAATTGTATTTCATTGGTATTATTTATATCTGGATATTCCTTGCAGGTTGTGTGTGCCAGAGCAGTTATCTGTAGCAAATCAAACTGTCTTAATTAAAGTGATCTGTGAAGAAGTAATGTGAACCCCACAAGTGATTTTTCCTTTTAAATTTAACCCGTTATGATGCAGTACTGAACTGGTGATGCTCTACAGTGCCTTCAGTACAGAACCTGTTTGTTTCTCACTTTCTGTTGCGCAAGCTACGTTCTTTTGTACAGAGCTATCACTATGTGATTTGCTCCAACTTTCTTTCTTGATGTTTGTCTCCGTTGATGTAGTCTTAGTTAGCTATAGCCTTAGTCTGTAGCCTGTATTCTGTAGTCTTAGTTACTTGTAGCTGTGCAGCTGCTGCATTGCTAGGCCCTTCTCTTACATTGCGCTCATTTTCATTGTTGAAATGTGATGGTGTAATTTGCTGTATGTCAGCTAACAAGCAGATAGTAAGCATCTTTGCATGGATGAGGATGATTCCTCACAGAAGAGGAGTGAATGCTGTCCCATAAAGTTACAGCTCTTTGTATGTTATGGGCTGTCATCTCTCATCCATTGGAGTACAATGAACAACAAAAGATACTTGATGGTCTTTAGAATGTCATGATAGTCCATCTCCAAACTATACTAGCAGCCTGAAACACACCATGGGTGTGAGCATTTAATACTCTGCAACATCCTATGTGCAGTCTCCTCCAACCTTAAATACTGAAGGACAGGAGAGAGAGGATGTTTACACCTTCGCTGCTTTGATTGCTTAGAGAAACTTCTTAATTTTTTCTTGGCTTTGGTAGAGAAAGGTATCTAAGACTGCTGAGTTTCCTCATGGGACTGAAAGTTGGATCTCTCCTGATAAGAGCTCCTTCTGTTCTCACCAGTCAGTCCAGCTCCTAATGGGATCCTCGTTTTCTTTTGTCTCCAAATCCCTACTCTTCAAACAATAAGGAAGAGGAATGATAGGTTCGCTGTTATTATTCTTAGCTGTGCTGTTGCTCAGCTAATGGGGCTTAATGGCCTACAGAGCATGAGAAATTAGTATGGTTAAACCAGAAGGAGGTAGGTATGCACTGTACACAGAAAGGGTCCTGTGGAACCTCGACTATTAACTGAAAGTATCTTCATACCCTTGCAAGATATTGGGACAATGCTGTTGCTACTGGGGTGGAAACACTATGAAGACTGAAGGGTATGGGATGCAGAAATTACATCAAATAACAAAGAATTTAGAGAAGAAAGTGTTTTGCAGAAAAGGGAGAACTCAGAAAAAAGAGATGCTTTGAATGATATATGCACCTGAAAATTTAGTGGTAGAGATGACCTTCTGGAAAGTTACATTACAAAATGCCTAATTAGCTAACAGACAAGACATGTATTGTAGCAGGGGAAATTTCATCTACATTCCAATATTTAATTTTGCATATGCAGTGTATTGATAAGGCAGATCACTGATACTGGTTTAGTTGATTATACAGATGTTTGAGCAGATTATTGAATGTTAATATTTTATATTGCAACTCTTCCAGGAACTCTATTTCTAACAAAGGAAAATGGCAAACAGAATTAGTGTGAGGCTGATTCAAAGGGTGGTTTAATCTGACCAGTTTAGAGCATCTCTGGTAAGTCTTTGGCTTTTGCTTCAGGCTATTTAAGAATATCCATTGAGAAACTGAGAGAGTAACCCATAGACAGCTGATCATGTGCTCCTGACTGTGAAGAGTCGTAGTGCTTGGAGTTTAGCAAATCCTTTAAGCCCTGCTCTTGAGAAAGACTTAATGATGGGGAACAAACTGGGTGCAAGGAGAC
This sequence comes from Cariama cristata, assembly GCF_000690535.1. NCBI lineage: Eukaryota > Metazoa > Chordata > Aves > Cariamiformes > Cariamidae > Cariama > Cariama cristata. The sequence continues at coordinate 7,496 of NW_009627940.1, forward strand.
TTCCTTTAATTTTCTGAGGGCCACTTGCCCTACTATAGACTGCTCAAGGGCTTGACTCTTTTAAGCCCTTGAGCTGTTTGCATTACAATACAATATTTTCTTCTGTGTTCAAATGTTGCCAAGTACATTTTGGGTTGAAGGAGGATCAAGTAATAAATAATAATCATTGTTACCATATGTTCTCACAGATAAAGCAGACCTAGTATTTTCTACTCTGCTGTTTTTTATCATATTTTTCATTTTCATTGTCTCATAGTATTTGATAGTATATGCTTCCTAAAGACTGGAGTAATTTCGGCACTGAAAAGAAAACACGTATGTTTGGATTTATAAGTGTTTAAATGCCTGCTGACTTTATTGGCAATCAGATCTGCAGTGTTTTGAAGGAAATGTGTTTATCCCATGAGATGCCTAATGTAATTAGAGGTCATCACTGGAAAAACCTGTAGGTAGTCACCATATAACCGTATCACTTCTTCTCATTCACCTACCGTCCAAAATAATTCACATCTGAGATCTACGTGCAAGCTAAAAATCCAAGCCCACTCCAGCATTTTGTCATTGCTGTAGCTGTTTGAGTTTTCTGTGCGGTGATAGAAATGAAACAAATCTTTCTATTTAAACTAGTCCATGGTGAAAAATGTAGCAGCCTCCCCTTTAATGAGAGGAAAAGAAATGGGGCTTAATGGCCTACAGAGCATGA
>NW_009627941.1:0-3348 GCF_000690535.1 Cariama cristata
GTACCTGACACGTTTCATGATGGTCCCTGAAGTGGGAGCCTTGGCTGTTGCTGTATAAATCAGGCGCTTTGCGGGCTCATTACCATTTCACGATTCAGATATAGAGCCCGTCCCCGTGGTGGGACGTGGGCTGGGCACGTGCTCTGGCTGCTGCCACGGGCAGGGGGATGCTCTCACTCCGGCCGTTTCTTCATTAACTTTCAGCCAGGAAAGTACTTGCTTGTAAACAGATTCGTGATCTCCGTGAAGTTGCCTTTTCTCTTCCCAAAGGAAAACCAGGAGTTGAAACTTGCTTACCCAATATATTCATTGCCGTACTCCAAGGAACTAAATTAGCACTGTCAGAGACTAATAAATTACCGAGAGAGCGCTTTGATAAGAAAACAGCAGTACGGGGAGGTGCAGTTCTCTGTGAGAAGAAGGTGGAAGGGAGGCTTGCATTTTGACCAGACCTCTGAAAGTGCTCATTTTCCATGGTCTGGAAGAGAGTTACTGTCAAAATGATCCGCTTGCTATGATTTCCCTTCCCGGTAATTCCTTCCAAGCAGGCACATTTCTCCAAGGCAGAAGAAAGGGCCATTTGCCGAGATCCCTTCGGAGCACTTCGGGAGGCACTCGACACCCTTCCACCCCGCGCGTGCTCTGCTTCGCCGGTGGCAGCTGATGGGTTATTTCAGGAGAAGAGCAACATTCCGCATAAGAAAAGGTTGCCCCAGTTGGCCCTCATTTTGCTTTGGACTGATGCTGAAGTCTCTCTTTGATTTAGATTTATTTTCTTGAGTTATATTAATATATAGAGAGGCTGTTTTGAAAATCACCTGCCCTCTAAAGATTATCTTGTTCTCCAGATACCACTGAGCTCCTGAAATGATGGCACCACATCTCCGCAGGGCAGGTGAACCTCTCAGTAGAAAGGACTGTAAATTGGGCCAGTCCCAGAGGGAAAGCAATTCTCGGGATAAAAGCAGATACGGTAATATACTTCAATGACCTACTTTTTCTCAGCCCTTACTCGCTATGCAACAACTCGTGTGCGCAAAAAACCATGTGTCACGTACACATGAAAGTGCTATTTAGCCTGAGCCAAAGCGGGAAGTGAAACAAAGTAGGTGGCAAAATTAGCAGAGTTGGGATGAGAAGGAGGATGTACACCTTGCCGTGGGTTTCTGTAGGCTTTGCTGGGGACCTGCTCCCAACACCCGCGCTGGCCTGGGCTGAGCTGCCCCTTCTCCTGCCACCCTGCTGCTGGGTCGAGGCACGACTGCAAAAGCAATTTGAGGGGAAATTCACAGTTTGCAAGCTGGTTTTCTTTTTGTCCTTTTCATTTGTTTGCCTCGGGTTTAGGCAGCAGCAGGCAGAGCCCTTTCATGATCCCTGTGGGCCACCCTGACAGAAAAGCCCCCCACCTGCCAGATCCATAACCTGAAGCCCAAGTGAGCACAGTTAAATTTATTTGAGATACATCATTTCAGTGGTGACAAAAACCTCTAATTAAAGCAAGGGTTTGCCTGGCACAAGGCAAGGGCAGTCTTGGCAGGTAAACAGGAACTTAAGTGGGCTGAGGTTCAGGAGGGCTTCTTGTCCCTTACAGGTTGGGGAAAATTGTGGTTCTTTCCCCGCTGAGTACCTTTTTGGGTTTATTTCCACACGGGACGGGTTTTGAGCCATGTGCCACCTCCCGAGTCAGCTGTGCCTGCCAGGAGCCCACAGGCAGCACCTCTGCTCCCGGGAGCATCTCCACGGCATGGCCCGCTGCCCCCCAGGGCCGACTGCCCATGGCCATGCAGCGCGGGCAGCGGGCTGAGGCTTGCCGGAGGCGGCAGAGGTGCTGATTCTCCTTTTCGGTGTAGACCAGATTGCAGCTGAAGAATATCTGTTCTGTGGTATCCAAGCATAGCCAGTCTTCAGACTCTGAATAAAAATGGTACCAAATATTTTCCTTTAAACTTGCATCCATTGCTCCTGCTCGCTGTAGCTCGAGCCAAGGTCATAAGACCTTCGCAATAGGAGGTGACAGTTGCAGCTTCATCCAGGTCCACACCTTCTCTTCGGAAGGCGCCGGATACTCACCAGGCACGGCATCTGGCTCAGCAGCGTGTTTGCTTTGCTTCCAGCTCTCGTGAATCAAATATTTGCAGGATTTGCACAGCTCTTGTCTGGTTTAAAGTCAAAGGAAATACATCTCCTTTTTCTCTCCTCTTTAACAACCTCAATAAATTGAGTTAAAACCAGCTAATTACATGTGACTTTAGCAAGCGAAGTATGGTCGTGTGCAATTAGAGTCTTTGCTGTGCTACTGCCTTGGCTCTTCTAAACTCTGTTAATGGCTCGGCCGGTTGATTCACTCTCCCGCACTGTGTTTTGGTAAGAGGCAGTAGGAGTGGGTACCTTACCTCCAGGCACCTCTCACCGTGCCTTCCACACTCCTGCTTCAGAGCAGCGCTGCAGAGTCACCCATCAAGAAATGTAAAAGCAACTGAACGTTGGAAGGGGACAGAAAGCAACGGCTGGAGGCAAGTTAGAGGCAAGAAAACAAAGAGCTTTCCCCCTCTCTTGTAAAAGACAGAACAAATATTTGTTTGCACTGTGACTGCTCTCCTTTTCTCTAGCCCGGTTGTTACAGGCCATCGCTCTGCTTTCAGTTATCGAGGGGGTATCACTTACTGACAATCAGCTCGTGCTAGATTTGTTTTATGCCTCGTCTCTGCTCCTTGCAGAGCAAGTTACACAGCACAGTGCCATGGCTGGTGTGTCACCGGTTGTTTGCCCCCGACCAAGCTTGACCGGTGCCAGAGCCACGCCGTGCCCTGCCTGGGACAGCGCGGGGTGCGGATGCCGAATCCCCCCCTGGCGCCTGGGGCTGCCCCGAGCCGGGCTGGGACACATTCTGCTGAGGCCCTCTCTGACCAGGCGTCTGTGCGGGGGCAGCTGTTGCCTGGGACAATGACAAGAAGAAAGGAGTCAGTGTAAAAAACCCTTAACTCACGGACTTGCTTACTGTCGACAAGACAGTTGGTTCTGCAGGTGAAATCAAAGAGCAGTTGGTGGCAAAATTCCTGATGCAATTGTTACTAGGGAGGGAAGCTCACAGCATTTCATTTAGCACCTGTCTGTTAAATATAACTTGCAGTTTGGTGCACATTACCCCCCGAGGCTGGACCACTACAACCCTATCCCCCAGCTTCGGTACAGACAGCCGGAGTGGCAGCCAGGAATTACGATGTCTTTGACGGACACTCAAGGGCTGCAGAAGCTTATCAAGTGGGAAAACGTGGAGTTAAGAGATGGAGCAGACAGAGGCATTAGTGCCTCGGAGCAGGAGGAGGGAGGAAGGCCCAGCCGCACGCG
>NW_009627941.1:3385-7259 GCF_000690535.1 Cariama cristata
TCAAACCAAAAGGCAAATGTAAGGTTAGATCTGCACCCGTGCGTGCTAGCCTCGGCTTAGGGCAGTACCACATCCAGGTTATAAGCCATTCCGGCATTTAAGACAGCGACCAGGTTAAAACCAAGGCTAAGGGTGCAATGAAGACATGTTCTTGTTCTTCAGTGGTCATTTCTCCTTTTTGGGTGTTTTCAGTCCTGCACACTGTACCACAGCATGCCTGATGGAGCCTGTGCTGTTTTCTTGAGAGACTTATGAAATACATGTTCTGTGGAAACAGGCAAGGCGGTGAGAGAGAAGGAGCTAATAAAAACTACTGCACGGTCTTCTTGCTGGTGGACTTCGTGCGAGAAGGAGCCTGCAGACTGCTCTGACGGCAGAAGGAACACATTTCTGAATCAGTCTAGACTACTATTTAGCCTCCTGTCTCTCCTGAATCGCCCTCCTCCTTATCAGCACCCTTCCCGCTGCAGCTGGTGGCAGGAGGGAGAGGCCGGCAGCAGCTAACAGCCAAAGGGTGAAGAGCGTTTGCGTACCTGACGCCGGGGTCCTCGTTCCCAAAAAGCAGTCTGCATCTGCAGCCGGGGTCCCCAGGGCAGCCTTCAAACTCCACAAAGCCTGGCCCTGCAAGTAATGTGTTTATAAACACCCTTATCCAGAAAAAGGTTTCTGAGATCGCAGATCGCAGATCACAAACCCCACACCCACACCCACACCCACACCCACACCCACACCCACACCCACACCGCCTCTGTGGCGTCACAGGCTTTTAGCTCCTTGCACTCCAGGGACAGTTTTATTGTTGTCAGGTGCAAGCAGACATTTAGTAATTGAGCAATTTCTCCTGACCTTGATGGAAACCATCACTAACAGTCAAATAAATAGATTAGTATCATAATTTTTCAAGACTAGGCTTAGAAATTAATTGCATTTATCTGATTTTGGCTGTTTTGTCATGGCAGTGGTTTAAATTTTTTTCACGTTTCCTTTCCAATTTGCACAGATGCATATATCATACTGAGGACAATGCTACACCTAATTTACTTCAGCAAATGAGACCAATTAAAAATAACTCCGGAAAAATGATCCTGAATCTTCAATTACTGGGGAAGATGAGGAACAGGGCATTCTGTAATTGACTGGTTCATCTTCTCGTCCTCTAAAACTCCGGTCTGAACGTTAGCCAGGGTAGTTCGCTAGCTGGTTGCCATTAGTACTGACCACTATTTCTGCTCTATGACCAATGGAAATCACATGTTGCTTTTTTAGTTTTCTGGTTGGATGAAGGCTATCATCTGTATCTATGGGAGAGGTGGAAGACTGGGCATTTTTTTTCATCAGAACTGCTCTTTTCTGACAACTCTGCTGTATATGGTGTATTCTGACACCTCCTGCTGACATCGGCATACCTAGCTCTGGAGAGGTTATTATGGTAAAGAACAAACTCGTCAATGTAAATGAAGCATTGTACTTTCACTTCAGGACTGGGAATTGCAGAGGCACTGCACATCATTACACCTGTTTTGCATGATTTGTAGGTAATAACCTATTTCAATAAGTAGCAAAAATAAAATGACCAGAACTCCTGCCTGTTGCACATACCTGCCTCTAAAATAAGATTCTACCAAACGTGCTGTGGTAAATTCATTTCTACCAGAGAAATCAGCAGCTCTCGTGTCACTAATTACAAGGATTTTACAGAGAATGCCCATCTCTAATTAAGGCTGTATTACACATGCTACTCACTCACAGCTAAACTCATTTTGATGAATAGTGAACAGCTGTTGCTGATAATGCCAAGATATGGATCTTCTTCCTTTTAATTCTGAGAGGCAGCCTCAGTTGGGCTTTTGAAGGGCGCCAGCGTTAAGATGGAAAGTTGACATTAGTGCTGTTGAAGTTTCCAGAGAGCTCCGGGATGCCCGGCCCTCGTGTCGGCACAGCAACGGAGGGGAGAGCTGGGCTCTGGTCCCGCTCCGCAGCAGGTGAGCGGGGCTCTGGGGGCCACGGGGCTCTTCTCGGCTCTGGTGGATTTGATTTGGGACTTGATTTGGTTTATCCCTCAAAGCCTGCTGTCGGCTGAGCAGTAACCTGGGTTTTCCTAGGGCTGGTGAAACAGGTCGCTCTTTTTGGGTACCTCTTGTAGGAGAGTATTGCTGAATCTGTGCCTCAGTCGAGGGGGAGGACTTCTGTCTTGTTGAAGACGATCTGCTGGGAAACTGCTGGGTGGGTTTGGTTTTGAGAGCCGCCTTTCCTAGAATGGTATATGGCCAGCTGGTTGGCATCTCTGCTTTTTTATTCCACCATTTTTCTTTTATGCTTTGCCTGCCCTGTGAGAGATGTAAAGAAGTTTAATTCATGAGTGGGTCTAAAGTGCTTTGAAGTCCTTGGATGAAAGGCATTATGCGTGAGTGATGTTCTGCAGTTGCTTGTTTGGATGAGCATATTTACATCTTCTTTTTCTGTTATGAAACTCGTGTCCCTTTGTTCACTTCTAAGGCAATATTTCATACTTTGCATAAAAATGAAAAAAAATTGCTTTCATATTTAATGTGTAATGAGATCATGTAATTAGAAATGAGCTTGCCTCATGATACATGAACATTGTCAGTACAATCACCAAGGAGGACTCTTCTCTCTTTTCTCATAGCAGCCAATGAAATCTTAAGGCCACTGTATATATTTGCTTGCTTTGATCAATAATTTAGGGTAATCATTTTGTTCTGTAAAATTTCCAAAGTCCATATATATTGCATAAAATGCAGAATAGCAAATCCCAGATTGGATTTTAACAAGCTTTTCATGAAAGGTTTGGTTTTTTCTCTCAAATTGGAGGAGGGGAAAGAAGCGGGTGTAGAGATGTGAATGAATCTGTTTGTTTGGGGACTTTGATTCCTGAAGACTTATTTTCTTAATACTGTTGAGTAGCATTTAGACTGTGTCCAGCTCCTGTGGGCCTGTAGAAGAGCTATTTTTCTGTTTTATTTTAGCCTCTAGCCTTCTAGCCTGAGTCAGAAGAGAAGCGGGACTTGCACGTCCTACTCCCTCGCACAGTGCCAGACGGGGAATACGATGCTATGAGAAACTGCGGAGTGAGCTCTGCTTCTTGCGATGACGTTGCTGCGTAGATCTGCTGAAAGTTGCTGCGTTGTGAATAGCTGTCAGCACGTGTTCTCCACCTCGTGTGGCGTGAGGGCAGAGGAGAATATTTTACTTAAATATTATTTAAGCTTTTTATTTTAATTGAATATTTAAATTCAACTTAAATTATTGTTTGATGGCTGAGGATATGTGTATCTGGAAAAGAGCTGAGATGGCTAGAACCAGAGTTTTCTTCTGTTTCGAGATCTGCTAAAGGACAAAGTTGGGTGGAAGAAGATAAAAAAAATCTGTTAAAGGTGGGAATTTCTGCGATGAACATCAGGCAGAGATGAACAAGAGAAGGAAGAGAATAATTTTACAGGCTTTTTCAGTAAGGCGGGGCTGATTTATTTGCAGCGTTGACTAAGGTCAGAGAAAATAGATGGGGAGCTGTATTCGTGCTTTGAGAAACCTCTGCAGCAGAGGCAGTCTTGAGACCCTGCTTTATTGATGTGTTTATGTTTAAAAAGGAAGAAAAAATATCACTAAATAGTAGTGGGGAAAACATTCAAATGTTGTATCTATGACTGTGAATTATGAGGCGTAGGATTGTAATAGGTGGGGATTGAAACCTTAATTGAGTCTAACATTTGAGGACTTTCTGATTTTACTTCCAAGAGGAAACATTTAAAAATGGCTCAGGCAGCGTGAGCTGATGTGTTATTCCCTCAGGAAATGGAATGCAAAATCGTATTTAATTAGTAGAAACAGAATCACAGAATCGTTTAGGTTGGAA
>NW_009627942.1:0-537 GCF_000690535.1 Cariama cristata
AATTTGCCTCTGTGCTTCCTAGAGACTCATATTGGTCTGCACTAAGTTTCAATACTCATCATGTTTCTCTAGAGCTGTATCCTGAGCTGGACACACTGCTGCAAATGCTGTGTCCCCATGGGAATGATTGTTCTACCATGAGCAGCAAAGATGACCTGGGAGCCGCTGCATGTCCTGACACCCACAACCACACAGCCTGGGCAACGCTGCCTGCTCTCCCAAGTCTTGCTCCTAATGCTACTGCAGTCAGATACACATTGGCATTACCATCTGTGGTGGGTTGACCCTGGCTGTACGCCAGGGCCCACCAAAGCCACTCTGTCACTCTGCTCCTCAACTGGACAGGGGAGAGAAAATATAACAAAAGGCTTGTGGGTCGAGATAGGGACAGGGAGATCACTCAGCAGTTACTGTCATGGGCAAAACAGACTCGACTTGGGGAAATTAGCTTCATTTATTACCAATCAAATCAGAGTAGGATAATGAGAAATAAAACCCAAGTCTTAAAACACCTTCCCCCCACCGCTCCCTTCTTCC
>NW_009627943.1:0-21417 GCF_000690535.1 Cariama cristata
AGCCACTCGTCCCCAAGCCTGTAGGGTTGGACAGGGTTGTTGTGACCCAAGTGCAGGACTTGGCACTTGGCTTTATTGAACTTCATATACTTGGCCTCAGCCCATCAATCCAGCCTGTCCAGGTCCCTCTGCAGAGCCTTCCTACCCTCAGGCAGATCAACACTCCTGCCCAACTTGGTGTCCTCTGCAAACTGACTGAGGGTGAACTCGATCCCCTCGTCCAGATCACTGAAATGAAACTACACTTGCAAGAAAGGCTTTGCAGCTGGCAGCCTGGGACTCCCAGCACACGCAGACCTGACGGCCATGCCCAGAGCGGCCGAGCCATCACTAGTGCCCTTAGGTGGGTGCACAGCACCCCAATCGCAGTGCAGACATCAGGGAGTCTGCAAATGGGGTTCTCTTCCCAAAGCGGTTTTTCAAGTAACTACCAAAGCCATACAGGGAGGAAAGAGAGGAGACGATGCAGGTCAGGAACCCACTCAGCGGGCCAAGCCAGGAAAATGTACTCATCTACTTTGACGGAGATTTTTCACTGCATTGGCTGTCCTGAAATTTTGGGCATAAGCCCATTTTTCTGCTCGTGGGCAAGGAAAGAAGAGACTTGGACACAGCCAGCCCGGGTGTCAGAGCCCATGTGTATGGAAAAGGGGTAAACTTAGATAATTTGTGCTCAAGGTAGCATAACCTGAAAGCTAGGCGCCCAGCTCTGCGAGTATCCAGACTGCCAGGACGTGCCCCAGTTGTGTTCGTTGCATGGCACTTGTGTTTCGAGAGGTGAAGTTCTCTGCTGCATTACAGCATGGGTGAGCTTCTTAGTCTGCTTAGGGCTTCCAAGATGGTTTTCAGCGCTAGAAATACAAGCCCAGATATAGCTGAGACATTGATGGCAGGCATCTAAAGCTGCACTAGCTCTTAGGTGTTGAATATGTTATTGCATATTTGGGCCCAAGTGATTCAGGCACTCCTGACACTTAAGGCTCTCGACCACCATAAGCCTCCACATTATTTGGCATTTTGGGTTCCAGAAAAAGGTGTATCAAGCTCTCATCTCTGGAGACAAAAATCAAACGTTGGATTGAATTGCCTTTCCTTTGTACAATATGGGACACTTGATAGAGCTATAGAAATCCCATTTGAAAAATGATAGCTGTTGATTTTCTGCTTGCGGAGAATTATTAGTATTTTTCTATCCTGCAAAACCAGCCATTAAATCAGCAAAATGCTTTGGCATTAGAGCCATTGGAATGTAAAAAATACTGCTTCTTCTTGGTGAGCTGCAAATGTTCAGTTGCAAAGTTAAGGGAAAATCTAAAAGGACGAATAATGATCTTAATTTGAAAGACATTTTACAAGTAAACATGCTGCAGTTGTAGCTACAAATCAGATAATTGCTGAACATTTTAAAACCCAGGAGTATAAAATGAAAAAACAAGAAAATCAAATTTAAGTGCAAACAAATAACGGGGGAATTCTAAGTAGAAGGTTCAGATTCTTTTTTTTTTTATGGACCATTTCTTTATCTCTGCAACCTCAAATATCACACAGTGGTCTCTATTTAATCATCTGGGTTATAATATTTAAATGAGCAGGTCCTTTAACATAAAATGGTTTACAGTCAGTTTTTCTATTACTGTATAAGAAATGTACCCGTGAAACATAAAAAGGTCAACCACTTCAATGAAATAACTTTTTGAAATAATACAGTTTTACAGCCATACATAAATATATGTATTCTATTATGTCAAAGAATATGAAATAATATAGCTCAGCGTTAAGCCGCAACTTTTTCAAGGAGGATGCATTACCTTTAAACTGAGATATATGATCACTGAAATACATTCTTTCTGCTTTGAACTTTACATTTCCAAGCAGAAGGTTTTTCTTCTCCCTGCTTCCCACCTTTGACTACTCTTTTTCCCTGGTTGTGACGATTTCCCTATCAAAGCACTAACACGTCTTGTCACTGTGTGTTTTAGTAATGTACAATTAGGGACTGTCCAACTCGGTGGCCCAGCTCTGCCATGCCAGGAGAGCCCACTTGCTCTCACCCATGTTTTGGGAGGGTGCTGGCAGGCGGAGGGGGGAGCAAAGCTGAGGTGCTGCCGTGGTGCAGGTGGCAGAGTGGCTCTGGATGTATCCCCAGGTGGGATGGGACTTTGGGTGGGAGGAAGATGCAAGGAGACAACGCTTACGGTGTTGCACGTAGAAAATTGTTCATCAGAACTTCCTGAGAAGATAGAAGAGACCAGAGAATATACTTTGTGCACACAGCTGGTCCTCCTCTCTATCTGTAACAAAATACGGCTCAGTCTAAGCTGATCCTCAGAGAACTTCCAAATCCCGGGCTAGGTTCTGCGGCTTCTGACAGATCTAGAGTAGCCCAGATATTTGCGCTGAGCTGCAGGCTTGCTCCTTCTGTACAGCCTCCCAGCATGTCCCACTCCACTGTGAGATCCCACGAGTACAGATCCCCAAAGCATCCGCTGTTACACAGTTAACTAACAACTCTAGGCCATAGCTGACCTAAATTTTATGCAAGTAATTAAAAGGGTAAGTGTATTTCTGAGGAGCAGCTGTTCACAGTCAGGTGAAGTAAGGTAAAAAAGCATTCCCATTCCCTACACATCCTTCCTCTGAAGCAATCAATAAGTTTAATTAGAGTGGTTTGGAATGAACTATGAAAGCAGCAAAGTTAGTACCAGATAAATAAGGGAAACACTGGGGCAGAAGATATACGTACGACACTTCTAACAGAAATCTGATGTACGTAATCGCCCGTGCCTGTTGTTATGGAGGAGTGCGTGCATCAGGACCTTGCAGCAGTGGAAAGAAAGTTGATGTGCAGAAACAAACTCTACAACTCACGGAGAGTTATAAAGCAGGCATGTTTACTATGGCTCTGGGTGCAAGGGGGATCGTTCCTCCAAACTTGCACACCGAGTAAAATGAAGCTACATATTATATACCATGAAACATTTACATATTCATAGTACACTACATATTCATTGTTATTCACACTTAGGATTGGTTATAAGTTTCTCGCTTCTAATGTAAATTAGTACGCATCCTCAGCAAGCACTAATGAAGCCTCTCTATTAACTGCGCATGCTCCCAAAGTGGGGTTTTGCCCTCTTTCGGGGGGGCCATTTGAGTTGGAGGTTGCGATCTCCCACCACCACAATTACCTCTGTCCTGCTTTCAGCTACTTTATTGTTGATGTCTGTGGGTTGTAACGTGTTACAGCTTGGTTCCCGTCATGTCTAGAACTCCCTCTCTTGGAGGCCTCTCCACATTCTTGCCTACCGACTTAGATAACAGTATCCCTTCTTCTATCATTTGTTCTTCTTCTTGATGCTTCCTAACCTTGAGATGCCAGGCTAAAAAATGTGCCTGCTTTTCTGTTAGTTTAGCTGAATTCTTTAACCCTTTGGTATCAAAGTCCATTGTAATCCATCCATTTCCCACACTGTAACTGCAGTCTATAGGTAAGTAATTGGAGGGGAGAGGGGTATAACACCTGCACCACCCTGCTTCCCCTTTGAGAAACACTGCTGTTCTCTTGCTGACGAGCCCCTAAAGTCGATGGGTAATGTCCAGGTTTGAGATAATGCTAACCCACCTGTGTGTAAGTCATTACACTTCACGTGTACACTTTGCTTCTTTCTAGTATGGAAGGAAATCCGCTGCAGCAGCCCTTTTCTGAGTACCACTTGGGACAAAAAGAAATCCCAAAAGACACAGACACCCCTAGATTCATCCTGCTATTTCCCAAATACCTAAAGTTAGAAGTCTGGTTGGCACAGGAGAGCAGCAAGTGGTACTTCCCACTGCCCACCTACAGCTTCATTCCCCTTTGGAGATGCCTGTCTCTCTTTATTGACCATGAAGGTCTTCCCAGAATAAGTGCCATGAATCTAGGCCAATTTTTCTATCATATTTCAGAGAATATCTTGACTATCACAGCTGTCACCACTGGACTGGGTCATGCAAGATATCCCTGTGCCCTTTCCAGCTTGCGTTAGTATTAACATCAGCTCCACACACAGTTCAAAGTAAGCCAAATATCTATTTTTAAGGAAATAGTCCCTCAAATGATGGACACGCTTAGTTCTAAGGTGTGGAGGCTTGCACAGTAGGGATCATTTGTAACTGCAAGCATTGGCTTCCTGGAGAAAGGATTTTAAGAAAACACTTTATTTCTAAGTTGGATTTTGTTTGTGATGGGGTTTGCTCATACTTTTGAAGTTAAGCACGTTCTTAAGAGCTTTGTTCAATTTGGGTCAAAGTGATAAGTGACAGAGCTGAGAGAAGCTTTCATAGCAAACATCTTTGTGAAAGATCTGTCGATACCAGAATGTTTTGTGAGCACATCGTTTTAGTTCTTTTGATGCATTAAAATATCTGAAATTTTATCTGAGGCACTGAATTTCAACATTTTGTTAGCTGAAACATCTGAACTTTCAGTTTAAAATAGCTCCTCAAGTCTTTTTTTTTTTTATAATTCAATTGAGACACTTAAAAGCAAAACCTTTTAGGATTTATTTTTTTTTTACTGTGAGGAAAGGGTTTATTTAGTTTGGAGGAGAGAACAAATTGGATTACTTAGTCTAAAGGAGAGAACATGATGGAGGACACCTCTCCAAATAAATAAAAGGCTGCTGCGGTGAGGAAGGCAATAAATCTGCTCTCCATGTTGATGGTGGATACAAGAAAAAGTAATGGGACTCCAATTGCAGAGTGAAGAAAAAAAAAAAGAAAAAAAGAAAAAAAATCAAGCTAAGCATTAGGAAAACTTTCTACTGGTAAGGCTATAGCTCTTGGAGAAGACTGGAGATCTCCACCAAGATCTCTCAAACCTGTTCTTGAGAACAAGCACCCTCAGGATAACAGAAAGGACCTGTCCTGCCTGAGGGCTGGATGATCTCTGGGGTCTCTCCAAGCCTTGGGATTCTCTGAAGTTGAGGGCTATTTTCTTAAAGATAAAACACTATTGATACGGGAACAGTCTGGTAAGCAGCAAGCAGACTTTCAAGCAGAGTTTCCCTCCGACCGTACTGGCTTTGGCGGGCTGGTGCGACCGTCCCCAGCCGTTGCGTGGGCCTTGCCCATACGTAGTCCGCATGTGCACGGGCACAGATGGGGCTGGCAGAGGTGAAATGCTTCTTTTAATCCTTCTAAGAAATGACAAATTAAGATGTGATTATAGAACTGTTAAAAAGGAAGTGCCACAGAGGAATTTCCAGATGGTCATGCAGAATAACTATTGAAGAGTGAACAGCAAGGTTGAGCTATTTATCCGTGTACGGTTCTCTCTTCTCTTTCTTTCCAGTTGGCAAGTCCTGTTCTGTCTTCCAGTCTGTGTAATAATTTCTTTTTCAGTCCAGTTACAACTGCTTTTCTGCCTGATAGTTCATTTTCTTGTGCAGTGCTGGTAATATTCTTTTGAACCTAATTCCTCAGGAAAATAAAATGTATGGGATCAGTTTGTCCCCTGCTGTGGAAATTAACTTTGGGATTTTTTTTGGCTGGTGTTGAGCCTGTTTGACAGTGGATAACGGACGCTTTGGTACTGTTCTGTGGAGCAGCGTGTAATTTGGCATGATAGGGTATCGGAACAGATCACTGCTGATAACCTCCTAGGTTAATTACTGTGCAGTGAGCGACCCTCCGTTTTGAATCAACACATTATGTATAATCTGAGAACGCTATGGCTTTAGCATGGCCTTTACACTGACTCCCTGGGGCTTCCAAATGTTATTTATGCGTCATGGGTGATGCTTCTTTGAGAGCCATCTAAGGGATTTAGATACAACAGTTTAACCATTTTGCAGGATCTCATCCTTGTGGATGATTCTCGTATAGTGTGCATTGCAAATGTTTCTACACATTCCAGCTAATTCCTAGATAATTCCTGCCTCACTTTTCTCATCAAAGCTTGTAAATCCTTATTTGTTCTCTGCATAGTGGCTTGATTTTTTTAATTATTTTTTTTTAAGTGCTGAGCACTGCACGTAAGTCACAGAGGTCACCATGAGAATCCTCATGGAATTTGTCATCTAACTGGAGGTTTCTGTATTTGGTAGAGTGGCCAAATGCTGTGTTTGTTCTAGATGGTCCCCTGGGAGATGATCCCAGGGATGGTGGAAGATGTCAGCCAAATCAATGGGAAGATTCTTCTTGTCACCCTTTCAGCTCAAGACCTTAGAAACTGTTCAGAAATCAAAAACCTCAAAGAGCATGGGATTTGTGGTTGCTGTGGAGGATTGGACTGGATTGCAGTTTTACTAAGGGAAATTTCCCAAGGCGGTTTACAGGAACGAGATTCACATTCCTATTGAATTTTGCTGCAAATTAGATTTTGCTACTTCTGAAAAAAACTTGCCATTATGATCATACTGGAGCAAGGCTGTTCTAGTCCTAAAAGGCATGCCGCCAACACAACATCAAGCTTCCCTAGGTTAAAATAATACAGAGTCACAAAACAATACACTGAACAGCAGGGCTGAGCAGGTTCTTGTTCGCAACTGCACTGACCGGTCACGAGACAAGGGGGACTCTGTAACTTGCTCCATGCTACTTCACTATCCACATTGCTTGTGTTCAGCCTCCTTTTTCATTAGGTCTTGCACTTCCAAATCACAACATTGTTCACAACCAACTGACTATTTACGTATTCTTGCCATAGAAGCCTGCAAGGCTTCCGTTCCTCCTTTAATCTCTTTCCTGAGAAATTGTGTCTCTGCAGTGCTCTGTCTTTCATTTATTACTGTATCACTCACAGCTTCATTTTATGTTGTCTCCCACCTCCGTGTTTCCAGTATTCTATCCGCAGTAATCAAGGGTGTGACTGAATTTACATCACCTTGTAATGTGGGAAGTGGGGTAAGAAAGGAAAGGAGCCGATGCCGTATGCACCCTGTTCATCTAAGCAAAATGAAGTCTGTGTCCGCAACACGCAGTTATTTCAGCTGTAGCAAAGCCCAAAGAAAATGCTGTTTTCTTACATCACAGTCAGCTAGGAACTATTACAACAACTTCCACTATCGCCGTCAAAATAAATCTTTGCTCAGATAGAGCAGGGTAAGTTTTCTTTGCAGGTTCACAGAGTAGCTCTCAATCTACATCTTATATATGGAATCTGTGGAAGGAATGCGTATTAAGTGTTTCATCAAAATGCTGATCTTTGCTTTATAGTCTGCGAGACTTTCCATTGCTTCCTCATTGCTTTCAAGGCTGGTAGTGTGCTGATGGTGAATATCGGTAAAAGTTATTTTTCCTCAGTCCCTCTCGGTCACGTGCTTGGACCTGTAGTCTAAGCCTAGCTTACAGGCTTTGAAGTTAACCTTAAGTATCCATGAAAGAAACTTATTGCAAATATAACAGTGGTCTCTCTGTAACTTTTCTTTTTTCATCATTTAAAATTTTAACTCTCTTTGAAATGAGGATTTAAAACAAAATATCATTTGAACTCCTAAAATCCACCTCTGGGAAAGCAGGCATGTGGTGCAAAATATACGTAGACGCAGGAGTAAATGATTCTGGCAATGAAATGCTCTCAACAGCCCTTCCCATGCAGAATGACTAACCTGCTAAAATCATACTTATCAGCTCATAGAAATGAGCAGATAGGGTTCAGTAAAGTGCAGTATTTTTCTGATCAATTGCCAGCATTTCCATGGAAATGACAAGGATTTTGCTACTCGGGTTATTTCTGTGTATCCTTTGTGTCACTACTATATGCTCTTCTTTTCAAGTTGTACTTATGTGAAAGATTTTACTGGCTGGAAATCATGATTTCTTGTTTGAAGAAGGTTTCTGTAGAGAATGTCTGCTGATCCTGGTCACGTCTTGGCATAGTACAGCTCTGTTATTAAATCGAGATCTTAGCCTTGCTTACACATTAGGCAAAGGTTGAGGATACATACCCATGAAGGATAATTTTGCATTATAATCTGATGGGAAGGAAAAGATGGGAGGCTGGCATTCACTAGTAAATTAGGAATATCCTTCACTTGCAATGAAAGCTAACGTTGCCTTTATATATAGAAGTATATACAGTATAG
Source organism: Cariama cristata (assembly GCF_000690535.1). Taxonomy (NCBI): domain Eukaryota; kingdom Metazoa; phylum Chordata; class Aves; order Cariamiformes; family Cariamidae; genus Cariama; species Cariama cristata. Next base: position 8,067 of record NW_009627943.1, read on the forward strand.
ACCATATATTATCCATGGTTTTCTTCTTGTACCCTGCATATTTCTCCATACTTTCCCCTACTGCTCTGTTTCTGTAGAACAGTCCAGCATGAATTTTTCTAGTGATTCTTAATTACTCCACAAATTGGGGCCTGAGACTGGTCATTTAAAATGGTGGAATAGTATAGTGTGTTCTATAGTGCTGAGATTTTTATTTAGATGGATGCTTTCAAAGCAAACTTTCATCTGTAGTAAAAAGTTTTCAGCATGTTATGAGGCAGGAAAAACATCATTATTTGTAATAAGCTGTGGTCCAGCTTTTCTGTGCTGTCTTTTTGAAGTGTGTGTGTGTGTGTAGGTAGGTAATGGGAGGTGTCTGTGCATTCACACCGACATGTAAAGGTTGTTCTGTATAGGTTGGTGCCGTACATTGCTGCTCCTGCAGCTGAATAAGCAAGAGCAGAAAAGGCAACTGGAGGATTTTCAGAGGCCCCTGGGCATTTCCCAGATTCCCATTATTGCAGAGCCTTCACAAGGAATTCACTCCTAATCATGCAAAATTCACCCTTGCTTTTAAGAAATCTTAGCTTTTTTGAGGCAGATACGGCTGGAAGGGTCCCAAAGGACATTGCAGCTGGCACGGTGGGTACAGAAATGCTGTTGTGCCCAGTGCCTCCTCGATCACCAACAGTGCTCTCTGGTTAGCTGAGACGATGACTATGCCTTTGCCTACCTCGGTGTCAAGTACTCCTTATATAAGTTTTGGGACACAGCGAGCTACAAGGAACAGGTGACCATTCCTCGGTGCCCACACAGCTAACATCTACTCCAGTCCCATTTTAGGCTGTACCTGGCTAAAACCTGAGGCTACGTTGCTAATCTGTCTCCAAGCTGATGCATGACCCTGTGTAGCTGTATCTGAATTAGCTTACCTGAGGGTCTCTGTGGTATTGCAGATTGCCTGTCATCTTTGTTGGGCTGCTTTAGCTCCTGATACACTGCAGGACTTTGGTGCCCGCATTCCAGTTTAGAACAGTTTTGTGGCTGCTCTGACTCTCCCAGGACCGGACTTAATACACATAACCTTCTTGGGAGGGAACAGATCCTGTTTACGCTCAGATATCTGAACTCCTCGTTACATGATGTCTCTAAATTCGGCTTTACGAGGATGGGAATGGCCAGAAAATTAATGCTAAATGAAACAAGGAAGAAAGAAAAGACAACAATGTTTTTCATGTATGGATGTGTCTTCAGAGGAATGACCTATAGAGAAACTGTGCAGTGAAAGGAGTATTTGATAATAGGTAAAACTCACTGAGCAGTCGAATCCAATGAAGACGTGTGTTAGAAATCGGCTGTGCTACATGAGAAAGAGGTGCAGAAAACTAACGATGCATTCCTCAATATAATAAATATTTTTAAACAGAATAGGCAGAAGATGATGCTGCACAAGGACCAATCTTTCGTTGCTTTTGTCTTTTAATGAGATCCTAGCAGCTACCTTTTGTCATGAGTAAAAAGTGCTTTCTTTGAACATAAGTGCTGGTAGTTGCATAATGCGAAACTTACTGATGCATATAATGGTAGCAGTGGGCCGTCTGAGCACAATGTACGCTTTAAAATTAATCTCTGCACAGATCAGCAAGCACATGCAGACTCTCCCATGTTGACAAGAGCACTGTATTTCTTTAGGAGAAGCCAAACTTTCAAAGCCTGGCAGCTGGAGTTTGCAAGCTTGTCGTTGCGTTATTAACTCTGTAGGCCTTAGGGAAGGGGTAATGGATGAGATGATCCCATGGGGTCCCTTCCAGACCTACTTTGTTTGGTTTCATGGTTCCTAACCAAGCAAGCAATAAGCAAAAATGTTCTCTGAAATGAGCAGAGGGAAAGGGTTGTGCATTAATTATGCAAGATGCTCCATCCAGTTCAAAGCAATGCTGGTCAAGAGTTCAGCAAAGGGCAGGTGAAAGAGCCACAAGGATGGTGTTTGCTAGGGACCCCTGGGACCCTCATACCTTGAGGACAAACCATGAGACTGTAAAGAATGGGTTTTGAGGGAATGAGTTTGGGCAGAAGACTGCTAAGGAAAGTGTCTCTCGAGAGACCGGAGGCTAAAACAAACAGACCTTGCCAACACAGCTCATCAAAATCTCATTTGTTTTCAGCAAGAAGAAGTAGCATTTTACAGTGATACCAAAATCACTGCACTCATACTGTAAATACTGGGGATTTGAATCACAGTGGCAGAAGCTCACTGGATTTCTCTGTTGCTGACTTGTGAGCTGTGATCCTTTAGAAAGCGTGAGGCTGGAGGGAGAGGTCGAGTTCCCGCGCAAAGCAAGTCCAGCACTGCATCCAGGCAGGTTTGCTCAGGTCTTTGTCCAGTCAGGACTTAAAAACCTCTGAGGTCTGAGATCCCGCAGCCCCTCTGAGCCCTTGTTCCTGTGCTTGGCTGTCCTCATGGTGAGGGCAATTCAATCCTAAAAGGAGGGGAATCTTATAAAGCCAGGCCTGAGTTGGGCAGACCCATTATCGGCTCTCGGGAGTGTGGTTGCCAGAGGTTTGCCAAGCCCGGCAGGGTGAGACCACAGCTGTGGCTCAGCAATTTCGGTGCTCCGGTTGCCATCTTCACTTGCCCCTTGCAGCTTGTCTTGAGGAGACTTTTCTTGCATATTTGGTGGTTTCAATATCTCCACGTCCTTTTGGAATGAGAAGGAAGGGCACCTTTCTTTTGAATAAAACCTGTCCTAGTCTTTTTGTAACGCTTTGACTAGAGGGAAGCTACAACAAAGCATTTGTGTGTTCCTCCCTTTGCCTTCTTCCAACAAATCAAGCAAGCTCTCAGTTCACATTTTAAATGGAACCCAGATGATTTGTAGGCATTTTTGTTAACGTATTGTAGAATATTTGTAGGTTTATGAGCCCAGGTCAGAATTTTCCTTGTGTCTAAAAGAATTATATATCCTTCCCCCATCAGCCTTCAGAGGGTTTCAGGCATACGTGCAAAAGACCCTGAATGATTTAGGTTTCTACTGAAAGTCAGGTGGGCAGAGGGACCCTCTGTGCTTTTAAAAACGTAACTTTCTTCAATGTGTTAAAAACCCCAGCTGGGATAGCTGTAGTGATCAGGCATTAAGTTGAACTCTGCCTTTTTGTAAGACGGAATAGTTTTTCTCTGTGTTCTGGCAGATTTACAATCCAGAAAAACAAATCATTAAAAGATTCATTTATAAGGATAAACAGAGTTGACAAATAAAGGTGGCTTTTGAAATTAGGCTGAAAAAGTATTTTTTCCTCAAGAGGTGATGATAGGTTTCAAAGCTGAGTCCGTGCTACCTAATGCCTACACCATCATTCCTCCCCCAGTTAGCCGGTTGTAAGGCAGTGCCATCTTCTGCTTGTCACATTAGAGGCTTTATTCAAATGAGATGCAAAGGGAAGAACGAGCTGATACCACTGTTGTTACCTGAAAGAAAAACCTCCAACCTGTCCAGTACCACCGAGCAGAATTTTATTATGTAAATCTACTTTCATATTTTGGGAACAAATGATAGGCAGCACATAAAATGGAAAAATAAATTATACTCACACGAGTAAAAGATCAGTCAGGCAATGTACTGAGATATCATTAGGGCTGATGAATCACTATTATCATTACAAAAATAACGTATAATGCTTCAAATCCAGCATCGTGGTTGACTTCTTTGCTGATGAATATTTATGCAGTTTCTTTTGTTTCTTTGTGTGTCTAACAAATGCCAGGCTAAGTTCAATAGACAAATTGCATCTCTGTGAACTGTCACAGCCTTGTCCTTGTTTCTTCTAGCAAACTGAAGTTAAATAGCAAAATGGAATAAATAAGCAGAGGTCAGAACCCCCATCTCCCTACAAGATTCAATCAACTGATAAATAATCTGTGGAAGGATTCAGTTCAGATCAGAGGAGGAATGAAAGTTAAATCTTCCCTGTTTGAAATGAACAGTTTGCTTATCTGTGCTCTGAGGATCATAAATTATTTAACCAATGTGTATGTCATAATCTAATTAGTCACTTACCTCTACTAAATTTCTCAACATTCCTTGTGTCTGTGCTCCTTACCTGCAGTACAGGGTAGGAGAATTATTATAAATGTATGAATTTTATTAGCAAATATGGCTTTTAAACAAATAAAAAAATTACAAGGAGGAAAATAAAGATGGTTAGATAATGGTATTTGTGGGCACAAAAGCTGAGGTCAACATCATTTACTACCTTTTTCAAGTGTTAATAAATCAGTTCAATTAATTCAGTGTCTTAGCCTAATCTTGGTCCAAAGCAAACTTTTATCCTAGCACAGTAGTATTTATGGCAGGTGATTTTTATTTTTTTTTTTTATTATTTTTTATTTTGGTGCCAGGGACCTCCAAATGTACAGTCCTATTGATTTGCTTTGCAAGCTTTCTGCAGAAGGGATAATCGATGGTGCCCTGTCACCCAAACAACTCTGAAGTAGAATTTATAGATTTGGGGAAATGGCTTAATTGCTGAAATGATGCTTGCAGCTAAGCTCGACCACTTAAACTTGCGCAACTACCGTACATTATCTAAGTATCAGGCATAAAATACATAACAGTATATAAAAGTAACTGGAAAATAATATAAGTATTTCTGGAATGTCACTGCTTTTGTGAGGTCTTACACTGCATTTAACTGATGCTCACGCAGGGCCACAAGCTCTGAAGCTTCTCCCTCAATCTGCTTATAACAGCCTTGAGCCTCTTGGCATCTTTTAAGATACACAAGGTTTCCCAGAACTAACTTAGGCTGTACGAAAGCTGAGTTTGCCGTTTAATAACCATGCCAAGCAGAAATAGGTGAAGGATTTTCTCCTGCCTCGGTACTAACCATTTCTTCTCATCTTCATGTGGAAAGCCTCCGCTTGCAAAGGCAGTACATGGGATTCCGTAGCGATTCAAAGGGCTAAACAGGTACGTGCCTTCTGAGAACCATTAATCTTGGCATCACTTCGCTAAGTGATACGTTTGTAAAGATCTACTTGGGTAAGTAGATCTCTTTTTTTTTTTTAGATTTGTAAAGGTCTACTTGGATAAGTAGAAACTCATACAAAAGTTGATTCTCCCTTATCAGCTCAACTGTTCCAGTGCCCATTTTTTCCACGTAGGCAGTGCCCATCAATACAATTCCCACTAGTCATGGTGGTTATGTATAGCCCAACCTCTTCTCGGTGGTCTTGTAGTCCTTCTGCTCCAACTTCTTCAGAAAGTGAACTTGCTGATATTTAGCAATGACAAGACTGCAACCAAGCAGTGAGGAGTGGTTGTGTTTTGGGTTTTTTTTTTGTCTGGTAAGACAACACCAAATATATCATCTAGATGACTGAGCGATACAAGGCATCATATACATCTTTTGTCGAGCTTTGTTCCTCTTTCTGACAGGGCCATTATGGATCAGGCAGGAGTGCCTCTTGTTTCAGGCCAAGATTTGAAACGTTTAGCTAGAATTCAATGTTGTATACCTTCCCACAATCCTGTAGTAAGCAGCTTTGCCCAGGAAATTTTAATATCTCCACAGAAATCATCACTTTGCCATACCCGCCTATAGGGAAGGTACTGAGCCTTGCACTAAACACCTCCTAGTTTTTCTGTGCTTGGCCACTGCCAGGATGTTTTCCAGTGATGCCTTTGCCAAGAGATCCAGCAATGTGTAACCTCACACCATGTTCTAGCACTTCTGACTTCTGAAGAAAACCTTAGCTCTGGAATTGAAGGAGTGTTTTTTACGTGGAAATCTTTTCACGCAGCTGCATGGTTCTGTCTTTAGCTGGTAGCTCTTCAAGTGGCGATGTAAAGTCATTTGATTCACTTGCTTGGCCAGTTTCTAATTGGATATAATGAAGCAATGCAAAATAGCTGTGTGCATCCCCCTCTGCCACTGCTTGATTATTTCTTACATCTCTGTGTTAAGATCAGCAGGACCGTTTCATACATGTGGGGCTCTCTATGCAGCTGACAATCCCACCCAGCCCATCAGGCTTCACTGCTATTTCAGCACCGTTACATTTTTTGTTCACTCGTCCTTAGATTTACACTTCACATTGGCTTCTGCAAGTACTACACGAGCGTTCTGGCTTCTTAACGCAAAACAAATACAGAGTCTGTCAGTATGTATCACACATATGTACCTTTTACTAAAAATCAGCTGTACATTAAATGGGTGGCATCTCTATTTAAAACAGCGAGCATGGTCTGAACTGTCCGAGATACACTGTGACCAGGTTGCCTAGGCAACAAAATTCCTCAGATTGGAGGGGTCTTTTAACAGAAGATGTTTAGATAGCTTTAATTTTGGGGCATGGTTTCTAAAAATCTTAATTGACTCCTTTCAAATGTATTTTTCTAGTGATAATACTACATTTCATGTATCAACTAGTACAGCTTCATCTGCTGTATCTCTGCTACAAATTATAGCTATAAAGTGTATAAAAGGTTAAAGGGTAACTTATTTCACAGTTTGGCAAGCGTTCAGATGGTTAAGCCTTGCTTGTTAGCTATTGTAATTACTGAACATTTGTTTATTTTCTTCATACAACAAAGCATCAAAAAGTACCGTCTTCAATTTGACTGCTGTTGGGCTATCAGATACCAAAATTCTTGACCTTGTTTTTATTAAGTTCCGTATTTTCTGTAACTGTTGCTATAAGGCTCCCTGCAGCACGCTTGCTCTCTCCACATAATTCAGCGCCACGCAGACTGGTATGCTCTAGTCCTGGTAATGGTGTTGAACCCATCATCGAGGTATTGCAGACAGTTTTGTCTTGCCTCACTCTGCTTTTTGGATAAGCAGGACGGGCCTTTTCCTGTCGGTAGAGCATGACTGTGGCCTCCCTTAATAATCCCTGCCCTGCAGATGGATATGGGAGCAGGGTCGCATGTTAACGCGGCTTTGCAGGAAGGCTTTGGAGGTCGGTGTGGGGAGAGCTTCCATGCCGGGGGCTGTGGGTGGTTGTTCATCCACGACAGGACAGCCGTATTGCAGCCAGGGCTGGAGTCGGCTTGTCAGGGCTACATCAGGCTCTGGAGCGAAGGGTGACGTTGCGGGGCGTAGGTGTTACGTCAGCGTGAAGGTAAGGCTGGATGTATATCTAGCTGAGGGGATGCTGCAGCACCATGTTGGGGATAACCATTTCCGAAGTATTCCAGCATCGGTTTCCCAAGAGTTTGGTGCCCACAATTGGAGGGAAAACACCAAAACTAAGTAGTCATTAGTTAATTGATGAGATAGTCTGAAATACTCAATATTAGGTAATTTCTGTTGTTCCTGTAGCACTCGAGGCCTCTCTAAAACCAAGCTGGTCATGGCAGCACGGGTGCGTCCTGCAGGTCTGTGGCAGCTGACAAATTGCTTTCAGAGGCGGCTCCTTGCACAAAGTTGTCCTCACTCAGAGGATCCCTTGGGAACTAGGTTTGCTGGCTTTGCAGGAGCTTTGAAACGAATGAAAGTTAATAGGAAGTGAGTGTTCAGATCATTTTAAAAAGCACAGGCTTAATGTTTCCATAGGTAATTTTTCCAAAGCACTCGGGAGATTTGAAGTGCGAGGCTCCCTGCGAGGCAGCGGGACTGCACTCCTCGGTCCCATGAGGGAGAAGATTGCAGGCTGCCTACCCAAAGACAGGTAGAAACTAGCTCTCTCTGAAGAAGAAGTTGAGAATTTTCTGCCTTTTGTTTCCATTTTGCTCACCTGGATTAAACTGATCTGTGCTTAAAGCAAATGTAGGACTAAGAATCAATAACACGGAAGCTGCTGTCTGGATTTAGGTATTTTCTTGGTCTCTGTTTGGAGCTGAGGTTTAAGGGCAGGGATGTATGGTTTTGTGAATTTTAACTTTGGGAGAAAGAATTTGGCGTGCGTCTGCTCTGAACGGCAGAAAACTTGTGCAGATGATGGTGATATTCATCTTTTTTGCCTTCCCCTCCAAAATTCAATCTATTGCCTCTCCCAAATTAATACTGATGGCACCACCATAGATTGAAATTTCTCACCATTTCGTTTCCTGAGCAGATATTTTTGCTTTTCAGCACCATTGTTTTCAAAAACCTTTGGTAAGTGTATCTGGAATGCAACACATGGAAACAGTTGTGTGCACTTGTGTTTGTGTTTTCACAAAATCGAAATTAAACTAGTTTGATACTGATTTGAGGAAATCTGGTGCAAACGACCCATCAAATGTTACCAAACTGCCAGTGCCAAATGCAGGGAGAGAAATGTTTTCTGTTCAGCTGAGACTGGCTCATCCTCTTCTTGCTGGACTCCCTCTCCTGAGGGCAAGATCCTTCTCGCTTTTATTAGGTTTCTCCGAAAATTCAGACAGCGTTGTTTGTTATTCTCTGCTGACAGGTTTTGGCCTTTTAAAGCTCAGTCTTGCTGTATGATTATGAAAGTACTACTGAACATTGTGTTTTTATTCTTGATTGCCCATGGTTTTTTTGCATCTGAAAATCTCAGTTGTTTAGACAAGAAAGAGATGTCAGATTCAGCTTAAAGGAACAGGCATGATAGCAGTCTGTTAGTAGGATTTCTCAGTGACTCAAAACAAGACGTTTTGTTCTCTGCATGCAGCTTTTGACATTTATTGTTAGGGGTGAAGCTTAGACATATGTGTCTCTCATGTCCCATCTTGTTCTTGCAGTAAACAGGAGAGATGAAACAATGTACAACTAATTGCCAATAATTGCCCTAAGCCTTTGACAGAGCCTGTTAATTTAGTTGTGATCCTGTGGGTTGTTTAACCAGTTCTGTTTGGAAAAGGGTAGAGACAGAGCAGCTGGCACTGGGACTAGAGAGCGAGCTGCTGAGGAGTAACTAGACGGACCTGTTAGCCATTAGCTGTTTTAAACTAAAATTCAATTTCAATCTAGCTTGCTGGAGGCACCAAGTGAAATGAGGGCTTTATTTCACAAAACTTGTGCATACAAGGAATATATATATATTGGTGTAAAAAGAACAGAGAATAAAAATGGCAATAACAGGCTGGACTAATAACTCTTTTGGGTAGTCTGCTTCACCCAGTATCCCCCATTTTATACCAGCCAAAACTCGATGCATAGGGAAGAGTATAACACATACCTAGTTTCCTCAAATACTTGTATCCTCTGAGACTTGGAGGCTTCCTGAACCAAAACGATTTCCTTTGGTTTGCTTTTTGAATCTGCTTTCTTTTAGTTTTATATGGTGCTCCCTTAACTCTCATATTGGAAGAGAGATTGAACAATTAGTCCCTATGTACCCACTCCATGGTACTCCGGATTAAAAAGTAAGAAAAACTCTGTTTCTGGTTGATGCAAAATAAACACCAAGTACGAAGTTTTAGTCAACTAAAATCTTTTAGAGCAAAATGTCCCTGGTTTTTATTTATTTATTTGTTTGTTTGGGTTTTGACTGCGGTTTTAAGTAGTTTTAAAGTAAGATGGACAGGAACTTTTGGGAAGGAACAGTCACTTGGAATTGAATGACAGAAGTACTTGTTTAAAAAAAAAAACAAAAACACAATAACAAAACCTCCAAAACTAAACCCAATATACCAACCTGAGATGTCTAGAGCATTACCATCCTGTATCTTGTTCCCCCTCTAGCCCCTCACTGGCATGCAAAAAAGTGGAGGTAAACCGAAAGCTTCTTTTTCCAAAAAATATTGTGGTACTACCAGATCACCATTTTCCCAAAAAAAGCATTCTTTGATAGGAAAAAAAAAAAAAAAGCTCTACTTTGTGCTTATCCAGGAGCATGTGACATCCATCTGAAGTTGCAGGTGAGCACAAGGAGGACTACAGATCGTCTGCTATCAGCAAAAAACAGCTTTAGGGTTAGCTCTGCACTGGAATTGCTGAAATCCTCTTCAACTGAAGGCAGCGGCAGCACAGTCCTTTAGGAGAAAAACAAGCAAACTGAAACAAATCTGTGGGGCATTTATTAAATCATATAGCTGGAATTCATGCATACAGTACTTAAGTCAGTAAAATCTGCTTGTGGGAAATACATTTGGGAGCAAAAGTACTTACGATTTCTTAGCATCATTTTACTTTGCTTTAATTTTCAAGTTAGATTTGGAATAGCTTAATACTTTCTCTGAAATGTGGGAATGCACAGAATCTAACGACTGGAGAATGACGAGAAACCTAGAAATGGAGGTAAGAAGTGTATACAAGTGACTGCAAAAAAAACCTTGCTCCTGCCCATGGCTTACCTGAAAGCCAGGCACCTAATGCTGCTGATATATGCTTCTTTGCTCTTCATGGCAGTGGAAGTGGAAAGTGTTAAGGGTGCTCCCATTGTTTTTTTTAATCCCAAGTGAGGGGAAATTTATTTTCATCTGTCGTTTGGCAGTACTGGATGGTTATGTTGAAATCTGAGCTGGTTGGTCTGTCCCTGCAGTAGCAGACAGGCAAGTTTAGCTAATCACATTACTGTTTCACGTTTTCTGCTGCCATTACCCCTCCTAGGACCTACAGTGTCCACTGTGGTTCAGCGGGTTAGTCCTCCTCCACCTCCTCCCTATGCTGGCGTAAGTGCAGACCCAAACATTTCTGTACACAAAAGGCCCAAACCCAGTCCCTTCTCCTGACTTCATTTCTAGTATCTGTTGCCATTGGTTTGATAGAGTGCTGCTCTTTTATAACCTGACACTGAAAACATGACCTTAAGAAGTCCCACAGGTATGCTACATCACCTCGACTGATGTTAAAGAAATGCTGTGATGAAACTCAGAGCTTCCGTAGACTGCTCCTCCTCTTGCAATAAGCCTTCCCCATTCCTTTTTCCACAACCCAAACCATCCAACAGGTCAAAGACCTGCCTATAGACCATATTTACTCCCAGAAAATGCTTTCTTTCCCTTCAAATCTCTAGGAGACTAAGACAATTCTTGGGATTTTTAAAGAAAGGTGCCTGCAGGCAGGTGGGCTGCAGTGGTCACAGCACAAAAAGGAAGCAAGAAGTTTGTCCTGCATATTTGGTGACTCGAAGCAAGGTGAAGATCCCAACGCCAAGGAGTTTTGTGAGTCCATGCTGCAATCACTTGAATCATTGGCAAAGTCGCCTGCAGAACAGCTTAGAAATCATTTCCTATGTTAAATAATTAGCCCGTAGCAATTGCCTGGGGAGGAACCATTTCAGAAACTTTATGGTCACCATAAAGTAAGGCCTGGCTGACTTAGAGAAGGGTCTCTCCAGCCTCCACGTGTAGCCAGCTCACAGAACTTTGGTCTGCTCATCTGGACAGGAAAAATACCTTTGAAGCCCATTTAAACCAAGAGAAGTAGCTGTGGTTCAGGCAGGTAAATCTGGGCCAATGTTCCTTGAGGGAACTCCAGTCTGGACTGGGAAGCCTAACTCAAGGCAGCTGGATCTGGGAATATTTGCAGTGTTGATCTGTTTGCTGAAGAAACAAACTCAGTTCTTGCATTTGATGGATTTTCAGATGTTTGTTCTGCATTTCTCTTAAGTTGCCTGAACCCTCTGAGGGCTAAGGTCACATCATCCTGCTCAGCAGGATAGAGGACAGGGGTTTACGACCTCTCATGCCCCTGGTGGCATCTGTCCTCTTTCTTTGTAATCATTTCTGCTTTCTTCCCCTATTTCTATGGCAACTTTTGACAATGTCCCCTCTATTATGCAGTTCAGCGTAACTTGGAAAAAAAAACCTGTTAAATTTTCAACAGGGTCAGATGTCAGGCTTTTTAGAATGAGAATGAAGATTTGGCTTGCGATGCTTGCCTTGGCAAAGTAGGGGGAAAATTCCTTTGTGAGGAAGCTTTTTTGGAAAATGTATGATATGGCCTGTGATCGCGGGTCATACGTCTCTGCACAGTATCCCCAGCATGAAGGCAGGGTGACAACAGCAGAAGGGAATCAGCCACCTTTCTGGACTACCTGCAACGTTTTAGGTAATCGCATGCACTTCTTTCATTGTGCTGCTTCATCGTTTTCTCTGCAGGAACAAGGCAGTCCAGCTCGCTTGCCCTCCCAGCGCTGTGACAAAGGGACAGGTTAGAGTGAGGCTTTGCTTCTCGTCTCGCTTTAACGAGAAGAATCCAAAGCTGACCAACTGCCCTCACCCTTGCTTACTAACAGCACCTCGATCCTGCACAGAAAAATGCAATGAGAAAACTCAATATCCACACGGCACATGTTATGCTCATCTGTTCCTCAGCAATTACCTTGATACCCATGGTGAGCCATCCCAGCAGTCACTGCACAGGTCTGAATGACAAAGGTCTTCTAAAAGTTGCTGGCATGGTGGTTGGTTCTTCTTCACCACCTTAAGAGAAGCTGCAGGCACCAGACACTCTTGAGGAGCTGGACTCCTCAGTATAGGACTAAAATATTGATGGGAGTCTTCCAAAAGTCTGGCCCGGAGTAGTTTTGCCTCTCCAGAAATGAGATGGCTAGAAGAGTCTCTGACCTTGTATGTGTGGTCAGGAAAGAACAAAAGAAACCTTTCCTGCACACCAAGGCTGTGAATGAGATCAAAGGAGGCTCAGAGATCAGAGCTTAACTGGAGCTGGGGAAGGATACCAGCTGGTTTTAAAAATTCAGATCTGTAAGATGCAGACCAGCAGTTTCAGAAGATGTCATGGTTATCACTGATACACTTGATTTATTTTTGTCTTCTGCCCTAGGAAATGACAATGTGCTAAATGAACGTAGTGGAGAGGATGGGCAGGCTAATGAAGACACCTTAAAACAAGTGGCTTCCCTCAGATGAATGGAGGAACAAACACGTGCATTGTTTACAAACCATTCATCAGCCTCAACGTACTGAGAGGTGAGTGATGGGCCGATGGCTGCCTCCCCAGGGATGGGAGTTGAGGTCCATGCCTGGGGCATTGCTGGCAGGAGATGACAACACATGCCCCCAGCCCACCCCTGTGAGCAACAGAAGGGTTGCACTGGGGTAGCCATCTCCTTTGCACTTGTGATGGTGTTTGGAGGGAGACAGAAATGCAGCAGGTGTTATTTTGAAGCAGTCCTTCCCTCCGTTGCTTTGAGGAAAGCAGAGCAGCTGTCAGGAGGAATATCCCTATTCCATATGGCTGCTCCGTGTAAATATAGCACTGTAAACAAAGACCTGCCTGGGAATTAATCCCAGGGTGACTAAAAATACACGGGCATGTTTTTCCTGGCTCTTCTGCCACTTAGCACAGCACTTTTTCCAGTCATAACTGATACATATTTCCATTAATGCATGCTCAAGCCATTCAAAGAGTTGCTGCTAGCAGAGCAGACTGGAACTTTCAAGTATCACAAACCTGAAGCAGAGAACAGAAGTCAAGCCCAAACGCTTGCATGTGGTGGTGCTGGTGAAGCACTCGGTGC
>NW_009627944.1:0-254 GCF_000690535.1 Cariama cristata
CCCCCGTGGAGCCCGAGTACTTCGAGGAGGTGACGCTCTACTTCAGTGACATCGTGGGCTTCACCACCATCTCGGCCATGAGCGAACCCATCGAGGTGGTCGACCTCCTCAACGACCTCTACACCCTCTTCGACGCCATCATCGGCTCTCACGACGTCTACAAGGTGACACGGGTTCCCCCAGGGCCACCGGTGGCCGTGGTCTACCAAGTCGTGGCTTTCAACATGGAGCGTGGGCCACCAAAGAGGCGGGGG
>NW_009627944.1:361-705 GCF_000690535.1 Cariama cristata
GGTCTGGGTCACCAAGGTCCTTAGGGGACGCCTGGGAGGTGGCCGTGGCTCCGGTGGCCACCGTCCCCTGGGAGACGGCTGTGCGTTGGCCACCTCGACCGACAGAGAGGGGGACACGGCCACCAACCAGAGGTGGTTACGTGGCCCCAAGGTCCTCAAGTGACATCGATGACGTGGTTGCCTGGTGGCTTCCAAGAACCGTGGCCACCCAACGGCCACCTCCATCTCTCCCACAAACCAGGGGTGTGGCCACGCTCAGGGTTGAGGGTGGGTGGGCGGTTCCTTGGTGACCCCCGTGACACGCCCTACGTCCCCCCCCCGTGGACCCCGCCCACAGGTGGAGA
>NW_009627945.1:0-3330 GCF_000690535.1 Cariama cristata
TGCCCCCCCGCGGCTGAGGGGGTCGGGTTGGTCTCCTTCCCACCTCACGCCTCCGCCCTCTCCTCGCAGCCTGCAGCGGGGCCAACGAGCGCACCTTCGTGGCCATCAAACCGGACGGAGTCCAGCGGCACCTGGTCGGGGAGATCATCCGGCGGTTCGAGAGGAAGGGCCTGCAGCTGGTGGGGCTGAAGCTTCTGCAGGTGAGCGACCCGGCTAGGCCGGTACCGCTGCTGCTGGGGGGGGGGGGGCCCCCGGGGCGGAGGGGGCCAGGCAGCCCAGGCTGAAGCAAGGCCTGTGCAGCCCCGGCTCTGCTCGGGACTGCCGGGGGGGGGAGAGGGAGGTTCTGCCCGCCTTCTGGTTTGAGCAGCCTGCTGTTGTCATTCGGGCACCAAATCCTCACAGGTCAGAGGGGCGTTGGCACCCAAGTGCCTAAACTGCTTCTGGAGGGGTGACTGCAGTTGTGGGGAGCATGCCTGCCCTTGGCTGTGTCTGTGCTCTGCGGCTCTTGTACATGGCTGTCATAAGCTGGCAGGTGTTGCTCCTCTGACCTGGAAGTTTCTCTGCTCTGTATGTCAGCCTTCAGCAAAGTAAAGCTCTTTTGCTCCTGGAAGTGGGCATCTGTGCAGGAGCTTAACTGTAACATGCACTATCCAGCTTTTCCTACATCTCTCGGGTGCAGGCCTTGCGCAAGTCCCCACCTGCTCAGAGCAGACTAAGCTTTGTGCTCTTTGTGCTCAGGCCTCGGAGGAGCTGCTGAAAGAGCATTACAGTGCCCTTCGTGACCGTCCCTTCTACAGCCGGCTGGTGAAGTACATGAGCTCTGGGCCCGTGGTGGCCATGGTGAGTGCTGGCCAGGTTCTCTGGAACCAAGGAACAGAAAGTAAATACAATGTTTAAGCAGCATTTGCTTGGGTTATAGTGGAAACAAGGTGGCCTCTCTCTTCAGAGGGCCTTGTGAAGCTGCACTGAACTGCAGGGACGTTTTCCGTGGTAAATTAAATCTACAGGCAATTCTGATTATTTTCCAAAATCCACTTTTGAAGACTATTTACAGAGAGACCCTTTCCAATCTCTCACCCAGGTGGATCAGATGGGGAATTTAGAGGACAGACGATATGACCTGCTAGGGGAGTTGTGGAAGCAGATTCTTGTTTTGCTGTCACATAGGTCTGGCAGGGCCTGGACGTGGTCAAGACAGTTCGCACAATGATTGGGGAGACAGACCCAGCCCAATCCAGGCCTGGCACCATCCGAGGAGACTTCTGCGTTGAAGTCAGCAAGTGAGAGATTTGGCTTTTTGTTCCCTCAGTATTTCAGGGCATCCTGCCCAGGTATTCCTGTGCAAGGTCTGCCTGAGCTGTGCGAGTCTGCATCTGCAGAGCAGAGCTTCTCCCTTCTGTGCCCAGATCAGAGCTGTCTCCCTCTGACAGCCTGCAGAGCAGCCCTGGCAGCACAAGCTGACCTCTGCCTCCTGGGCTTGGCTTTACCAGTTTTGTCTTTCCTGCCTCCTGAGGCCTTCTCTGTTGAAAGCAGGTGGGGTGTACTTGTCTTTTTCCTCCAGGGAATCAGGAGTGTAAGGCTGTGAAGAGGAAAGGAGGAGCCCTCTCAGACCTTTCCTGGGGGAGCAGGGCACCTGGAGAGCTGCTCTGGCTTCACTGGGCACCTGAGTCTGTAACAAAAGCCAAGCAGGAGCTCTGTGTGTGCTAGGGTTCGTCACTGGTGAAGATCCACAGGTGATGACCTTGGGTGGCTGCAGCCTGGCTTGTGGTAGACACTCCTTTTATTAAACCCTCCTGGCTTAGGTTTCTGTTCTGTGCTTGCTGATACAAAACCTGCTTCAATGCACCTACTTTGAGAGAAGGAAGGGGGGAAATTTGGAGGCAAAACTTGAATTACTGACACAAAACCAAAGAAAACCCCAGATCAGCAGCCACTTGGAGCTCCTCCTGTAGCAAAGAAATGGTTCCTCCTCGTAGGAAGAACGAGTGCTGGGAACTGGCAGCTCCTGCACATCCATCACCTAAGCCATGTTCAGCGTAACCATGAACAGCCACTGAGCTGGAAGGAGGAGGACTGTGCAGTGGGAAAGAATACTGTAGGATGCAACTGGCTCAGTTCAATTAAATAGGTCAAGGTGAAATTTTCCAAGCTGCAGCTTCCCTCTCACACCTTTCTCTGCTTAGTGCTGGCTGATCCCTTTCCTTTTCCCCACAGGAATGTGATCCACGGCAGTGACTCGGTTGAGAGTGCCTGGCAGGAGATCTCCCTCTGGTTCCGCCCAGAGGAACTGACTTGCTGGGAGGACACAGCCGAGCACTGGATCTATGCGTGAGAAGGGCAGCCCCAGGGAAGTACGTCTTCCTGACTGGGCACGGGGTGTTTTCCATCCATTTCATTGTAGCCCCTTGGCTGGCTGCATGTTGCGTGCTGTGGGGCTTTCTGTTCTGCTTATGTGTGGAGGGGTCCTGGGAGCTGGTCTGTGTATGTAACTGTGGTTCAGCTCCCTGCAAGAGTAGCTGGTTTTTGTCAGCTAGAGTCAGTAAGCAGTTAGTATTGTTGCTCTGTTTGCTGCAGCATCTTAAATCCCAAGTAGCTCAAGGTGATTTACTGAAGTGAAAACTGGGCTCTGTGCCTGTTCCTGTGTCTTCTCCTGTGCCAGGCAGGTCTGAGAATGTGTGCTCCTTGCTGCTGGGAGAAGAGGTGCTCTAGTCACTACAAGGTGATGTGATCAACGTATTTACCTATAAGGTTTTTCACCAAAGGCTTTTAAAGAATTTGGCTGCTATGGAATAAGGGGGAAAGTTCCCTCCCGGGGAAAGAGCTCATTCCAGGACAAGGAATGAAGGACAGGACAAGCTGCTCTCTCTCTTTAGTGGGAGCTCTGCGTGCCAGGGCTGGTGCCAGTTCACCTGGCACCGAACTCTGGCAGATGTCGATATCTTCCTTGTCTGAGGGTGGAGCTTCCCTGCTGGGAGAGGTTTCTGGAAACCCAGTTTGTAATAGGTTGGACAACACCTTGAGCCTGCTGTGAGCTGTGCCTGGAACATGGCAGTCCTCGGAGCTGTGTTGTGTTGTGTCTGAGGGCTCTGGCCTAGCCTCCAGGGTGGTGGGGCTGAGCAGTGACACAGCAAGGGGCACTGAGGGGATGGAGGGTCTCCCTCGGGTGACTGGGGCTTTCCTCAGCTGCCTGACTGCCGCAGCCAGAGCTCCTCCTGCCTTCAGGGCTTTCTCCGGGCGGCTGTTTACAACTCTAAATATGTGACAGATTCCATTTGTTCCCATAACTCGTCCATTTGCTTTTTTTCTAATAAACTGTGGAGTCCCAGCGTC
>NW_009627946.1:0-3263 GCF_000690535.1 Cariama cristata
GGTGAGACTTCTCCCGACGGAGCTCACCTGCATCCCATTCCAGCCACGTTTTCAGCAGCAGAAGTGGATTCACTGCTCTGAGTCGGAGGAGATACTCCATAGACACAAATAAACAAATGAAAATATTCCATATTCTATCCACGGCATTTGTTTTCCCTTCCCGGAGTAACAGAGAGAGGCTGAGGAACCCCTTTCTCCTCCACTGCTTTTCTCTTGATGTGCACGGACATCCCGTTATTAACATTCCCCGTTATCTGTTCCGTGTTTTCCTCATTACGCAGACTCTGAACTCACATGGGAGCTGAGCTGAATGCCTTCAAGCTGTAGATGAGAAGCAAACACCAAGTTATGTATAATCAATCCCTTGATGAACTATTTATCATGTGACGTTACCAAAATATTTCTGGTTGGGAACTCTGTTTATCTTCATCTCTTTTCCAAACTCCTCGCGGCCCTGAAAATCCATGTCCCCGGACTCCAGACATGAGCTTGCTTTCTATAATCCTGTATTTTACACTGTTAAAACCGACTCACCTACAGAAGCAGCTGATTTACTGACGGAAGGCACACGTGTCTTCTCCTCCCGCTGCTTCCCATTAAAATGGGCGCTTGAGAAAGCCGTGGATTAAACGGAGAGTGGAGTCATACCTGGAACTCATTACAGCCACCAAGGAATCAGCAGCACTGAAAGCAGACATCCAATCTCGGCATGTCAGAGGCAAAGGAATTAAGATCTTGGTCCTTCCATCAAGGAAGACTCTTGGGTTGACCTTCACTTCAGTCACACAACTTCAGAGTAGGTCCTCAAACCATCCAAAATCCTCTGTCAAGGCAGAAAAGAAGAGCGATGCCCTTGGGGAACCTTGAGAAGCGGTTCCCTCCCTCTCTCAGATACCCTTAGGTCCAGCTCCTGGGAGGTACGTGAGGTGGGGTCAGCTGTCCAAGTACCCTCAGGCTTCTGCAGCTTCATCCTGCAGTGCCAATTTATCACAATAATCTTGGGTGTATTCTGGGCTGCACAATCTTGGTCTAGAAACGCTTATTTGGATGAGAAAATATTGCCTGGGTAGCTCTAACATGAAGAAATAGTATTTTTTTGTGGACCTGCAAATTCGGGGGGGAAAAAAACCCAGAAGAGTACGATGTTCTGCTTGAATGTTTTCTAGTGAATTGACATGAACTAAGAAAACACGCCTAAGTCTCAAGTCAACCTTAACATTAAAAAAAAAAAATAATTCTCCCCGTATTGAAGAGAATTATTTGAACATGTCATTTCTAGAATGTTTTTTTTTAAGGACTATTATAGCAGGGAGCGAACGGCCACCCCGTAATTTGGATTGTCAGCGAAAAGCCTTCGCGTATCGCAAGTCGAACACCAGGAAAGTGGTGAAAGGAGAGAAAATGCGAGAGTACGAGGACTCGGTAGCAAGAGAGGCAAAGGCAGTGAAAAGAGAGAAGCTGTAAGCGATGAGGGAACATCGGTGATACCTGAGGTGTGATGCACTCGTCTTTCAGCAAAGTTCCCCAAATTAAATGGGGTGTCCTCGCTTCCCAAAGGGCACGGCCAGGTCCCAGCCAGGTTCTGGAGGGAGGCGGGGGGGGGGGTCAAGAGGCCCTTTGTGGTCACAGGAGCTCAAGAAACATCCCCCCAAGTTGCAGCGCCCAAGATGGGTCGTTCAGAGCTGGCCAAAAAGATGAGCAGGTAAGTCATGAAGTCCCCCAGCCAAGGGACCACAGGCAGCCTGGCTGGTCTACCGTCGCTGGAGGCACCTCGGTCTCTGGGTTGAGATGAGGGGTGAGCAGGATGCTCCCTCCACCTCATCCTCCCTGTATCGCTGGTGTGAGGACTACCATGTCCAACTTGCACCGAAGCCCTCCAGCAGCCCCAAACCCAGGACTGGGCTCCCTCTTTGCAGCTCAGTACCATGCCCAAGGGGATCAGCCCAACCCCAACCTCTCGTGAAACACCTCCCCGTGCAAAGGGGGCCTTCCCAGTGCACAGCCCCCATTTCACACCCTGCTTTCACAGCCTTCATCCCACCATTGGAGCCCTCCCCATGGCCAGGAGATGGTACCGTTGGGCTTGTCCCTGCTTCTCCTGGGGATGGAGAGCCACAACTGTCCCTCATGTCAACCCCATCCCGCCCGGCCCTGCCTGCTGCTCTGTTCGCACTTGCCCTTGACATGGGGCATCCCACCCCAACTCAGGAGGGACCTGGCGGGACCTTTGAGATCAAAGCCTGGCCCAGGACCTGTCCTATTACCCATCTGCCACCGAGTTTCCTGCGTGGGGGTCTCCACTCCTACCCTGTGTCCCCAGCTGGGAACCCAACCTTGGTGCTTCCCGTCAGGAAAGGTCCTTGTACCCTTTTCCAGCTGTGGTCAGGAAGGAGTTGCCAGCACGAAGGTGGGTGCTCTGACAGCACTGCGGGCAGGATGTTCATGGGGGGTGGATCCAGCCTTTGGGGTCCCCACAGACCCCCCTGCCCCATAGCAGGGCCCATCCCAGTGTGGGACAGCTCTGACTGAAAGCCCTGGTCCTCACCCCTGGTCCTGGTGACATCTGCCCTCCTGGGCACACCTCTGGGACTGCGTCAGGGTGGGCGTCCCAGTCCCTGCAGAGGATCGCCGTGCCTTCCCTTAAAAACCGGCATCAGGGAATTAAATGCCAAATATTTACTGAGCTCCTAAAATATTTAATGAAACGAAGAGATTTCAACTTCAAAATCAAGCTTTGGAAAATCAGAACGAACCCAAATGTAGGTGACCCCAATACTGCCGAGCCGCCTGCGGCTCCTTTCCGACCTCCCCAAACCCCTGGAGATGATGCGGAGGACGCGGCACCGCGCCAAGGGGGCAGCTCGGGAATTGGTGGCAGCTGCCAGCTCGTGTCGTGTGTACCCCGGCTGGGATTTGGGGTTTGCAGAGGATGCGGGAGGTTGGCAGAACAGGTCCGGCCCGTTCCCCTGGTCTCTGCGGTGCTGAGCGTCTTTGCCCCAACACCTTGGTCTTGCCAAACAGGAGGTGCCACGGGAGCCGGGCGGATGCGGTAACGCTGGCATTTGGCCCTGGGGCTGCGCGAGGGGGTTCCGGACCCTGGCAGATCCTGGGGGTCCAAGGATCCCGTCTGTATCCATCCTCCACTGATCCCTCAGCAGATCTCGCCTCAAATCTTCAATTGCAGCAAATCTCGCCAAATCTCAGCAAATCTCGCCGAATCTCGCCAAATCTCAGCGGAACAACGTGCTTCGCGTCCTGGCAGT
>NW_009627947.1:0-398 GCF_000690535.1 Cariama cristata
ATGAACTTAGTGTCTAGGGGTTCTGGTACATGAAACATAAAATAGATATAGCAGAAGACTCATGTAGTAAGCACGACAGTTCTGTTCCCATTTATTCTCCACTGTAAATGAAGTTAAAAAAAAGCTACTGAACAGCTGATAGCTGTTGTAAGCTATGCTCTACATGCTCAGTATGAAAGAGATTATTCAAAAACTGTTCAGCACACGTGCTTGTTTACTGGAAGAGAAGGACTTGGGGGTGTTGGTTGACAAGAAGCTCAACATGACCCGGCAATGTGCAGTTGCAGCCCAGAAAGCCAACCGTATCCTGGGCTGCATTAAAAGCAGCATGACCAGCAGGTCGAAGGAGGTGATTCTTCTTCTACTCCACTCTGGTGAGACTCCCCCCTACAGTACTG
>NW_009627948.1:0-31405 GCF_000690535.1 Cariama cristata
CAGGCGTGCTCCGCGTGCGCGGCTAATTGTTTGTCACCGTAGTTGCCTGGGGAAAGGGACTGAGCTTGCAGTCTGCTTGCTAAGATGTACGTGATTCGAATTTCGCAGTTCTGAGATTGTCTCTGTTCCGTGGGCAGCTTGCTGCCTTTTGGGATATTGCCATTGCAAGTTTTGTGCTTGCCCGGTTGCTGAGAGTAACTATAGAAACGTAGAGCGGGGGAAGAAAGCGAGGCAGAGGGTTTCTGTTGTCCTTCTGTTTTACCTTTGTGTCTGGCAGCATATGTCGATAGGGCTGATCAGAAATGATTGCCTCCTTTTTAAACTCATTTGTATGAGCAATGCTAATAAGCATGCTGGTTCACTATATTTTTTGCTATGTACCTGTTATTCTTCATAAATTTGTATCTAACTATCAGAATAGTCCTTGACCCATAAATTTGGGCTAACAATACTTTGTGTCTACTGTTTGATTTCTTAGCTAATGTTGTCCAGCTGGTTGTAACCATTCTTCTTGATTAATCTTTCTGTTTCGTACTTGAAAAAACAAGATCAAGAAAACATTGATTTAATGGCAGAGCTTGAAATTTAGAGTACCTCTGTTTCATGATGTGTTACGATGAACTTGTGTAGCGCTGGGATAAGTTAATGAGAGAGCATTTGCTGTTACCATCTGTCAGTTAAACCTCTTGATGGAGAGGGTACCTGCTAAATTAGTACAAAAGTTCCCTGTTAAACTGCCACAAAGATACATGTCTGGAGAGAACTATTTTAATTCTATAGTTTCTTGTGGCAGAGCATCCTCTCTGTCACGGTCAAGGCTTAGCAATGTGCTCTGTCTTCAAGGCCAGTTCTGAATGAAATCAATATGCTTGCTTAAGTTATGTTGAAATTTTAAAAAAACTGGACATCATGCAGTGTTTCAAGTAGGAACAAGATACTGTTCTTGCCTTTCCTGTTTTCTGCAGTATTTTATGAAATCAGATATTTATTTATTTTTTTCCTTCATTCTGGGTTCTGACTCTGATTGTCTTCATGTTGACCTCAGTATCTCAGTTTATCCCAGCTAGCGTGCAGGACACAGTGCCCTGCTCCTTTAGGTAATGAAAGCATGGACTATGCCTGTAACTTTACCTTTTGGATTTCACTAATGGCACGTGCTGAGTCTTGTGAGTAAAGAAACTGAAACAAATGTGTAGCAAGTCAAGAACATGAGGATTTTTAGGCAGCTTGTAGTGTCAGTTGCCGTGTGCCTCATGGAGGTGCGTGGTCACTGACTCTGATTTCTTGGCAAAGTTGTATTCACAGGTCCACTATTGGAGAGGCGGAACTTGTCTTGATAACAGAGATCAAACTAGTTTCTTAAGAATAAGCTATAACATCAGGTGGATATATGAAGAACAAATGACTGAGCGCTTTTGTTAGTAATTTCATGTAGGGCTTTTAACAGCAAAACGCCAGCATCTATTCATTAGAGTTAGTTAATATGAATTTTAGGGTTTTTTTTTCCTTTAATAGATTAAAAAATGTGCAGGAAACTTATTTATTTTGTGATGTATCTTACTTATTTATCTCCAGAGAAATGTTCTTAGCTTACAGAAGTTGTATGTAGTTCAGGGCAAAGACATACAGGATGAAGATAGGCTGGGAGGAGGGAAGAAGTATAAGTATCTTGGGTTGCTCAGAAGAAAGCAGAAAAAAAATAAGTGAAGTAGGAGGAACTATAGGGAATGGGGAATTAGGGAATTAGAAGGAGAAATGGGAAAATGGATGACTTGTGTACAAAGAGTGGTAAGAGTCTGGCAGCCGCACTATTCCTCCCCCCCTGACATGCGTCCTAGAATATTGGTGAACTGTATACTCATATGGATTATATGTTCTCTTTATATAAAGGCTGTTTTGTGGTAGGACCCTGCTAGCAGGTTGGTGGGGTCTCCCTACGGGGCTATATTTATTATTGTTGCATTTTCCCATTCCTCTGGGACCATTTCATTCACTTGAATAAGCCCTTCATAGCTCTTAAGTTTTGTGTTGGTTTTTGTTTTTTTTTTTTTTTTCTCCAAATGAGCGTGTAGAAGTCTATGCAAGATCCAGATGGGGAAAACCAAAATTTATTTTGCTCTTCTCTTTCTTCTTTTCCCGACTCATGTGGACACTCCTCATAGCCCGGAGGCGTACCCTCTTCCTCATGGCTCATCTCAAGGCTGAGGAGCATGAAGAGCCACGAACAGACCAGAATGTTGACCAGGGGAGGAAATGGTCTTGCAGAAGTATTCTGTGGGGGAGGGTATGATTTGGAAGAATGACTTTTACAGAGGCAGTGTTGAGTGGTGGTGAAGCCTTGGCAGAGGAGTCAGAATTGTGGAGTAGCAGAGGGCTGGGACACTGGGAGATTGTGGGTTAAGAGCTGCGTTTGAGGGTATTTGGAGGGCCTTTCAGCTCCATCCCCTCTCCCTCCCTTCAATTTTTGTTTTATTGATTAATGTTGTACTTATACAACCTATATTTTCTGTAGCATCCACCTGCCTCACTGTCTCTGACATACCTATTCTTAAGTATTTTGATGGAAGTAAGGAAGATCAATTATCCCTGTTCTTACAGTTGGGGAAGTGAGATGTGGTGTCTAAATACACAAACATAACTACAAGCTACTGCAAGGTAAGATAGGGATGTGAACTTAGAGCTTCTCAGCTACTCTGCTGTAGTTTCCTGTGTGCGATGTTCTTGCTTTGTGGTAAATGGAAAGCAGCTCACTTCACAACTCAGTTGCTTCATGTCTATCACAGGCAGTTGTGGTAACAGTACCTAGATGGCAATGAATTCAGATCTTGACCTATTTTGCAGTGACTTGTTGATACACCCATTTCTTAAACGAAGTACATTGTAGAAATCAGTTACGGAGTAAGTGTAAATCATCCTCCTTCCTTTGTCCTCCATCAAAAATAGTAACCGTTACCTTCAGGCTAGTTCTTCTAGGATCTCAGGTTGAATCTCCTCTTGATGCTCTGTGTTGTATGCAGTTTTGTTTGGGGTATTGTTCGTTTTTTTTTTTTTTTAAAGGGATATTCAGATTGTGCTGAGCTTAGAGGAAAATAGAATAGAGTATTTTGGTTGGAAGGGACCTACAACGATCATCTGGTCCAACTGCCTGACCACTTCAGGACAGATTCAGAATTAGCAAAGGGGTCAGAGTGTGGGTATTGCATTCTGTGGCAGTTGTAATCATTGAAAGGACACAGTGGTAGAGAGTGCTAGGAAGAGGTATGCATGTCACTGTGTAAGGTTTTAAACAAGAGAAACAATACCCCAAACCCGACATCCAAAACAAAACTAAATTGCCAGGTAGCCTTCCAGAATAGGGAGTGTGATTAACCTTAACCCCCTTCTCCTGTCCAGCCTTGCCACAGCCCCCAAAACCAACCAGCCACCACCACCAAAAAAAAAAATTCAGGATATACAAAACTGGTATATTCTTCTACTGCCATGGAACCTTAACTTTGTCTTGTTTGCTTTGTTCTTCTGAGACACTATCTTACTTTACTGTGTACTGGAAATACTGTTGTCACTGCAAAGCTACAGGAATTCCAGGTGACACAGAGAGAGGTGTCTTCTGTACCTCTGTAGGGAAGAGATGGAGCTGCTCAAGTCAGGCAGGTGTGGTCAGCAGGGATGATGTATGACAGGGCAAACAGCTTTAAGTAATGCCATCATCATGTAGTACAACTAGCAGTTGAAGAGTGTGCACGAAATGCTGTGTAACTGCTTTTGAAAGCCTTTCCTTGTCTGACCATCCCCAGTGGGCAGAGCTGAGATTGTTGGGGAACGTGTTGTTTACCTTCACCTTGCTTTTATAGTGTGGTAATTTTAGCTACCTTTGACATCCTGCAAGGCAGTTGGATGCAGATCAGTCCATAGTTAGGCATTAATGAAGTTTTGGGCACTTACCTACCTAATAAGCAACGTTTTGGGGCTTCCCTTCCCCCAGTTCTGTCATATTTATAAAAGCAATTTCAGAACATTTAAGAGGGATGCAGCAGGAGGGAAAAAGTTGAGAGTGAATAAGATAATCTGAATGGTGAGAAATAAAATAACAGTATATTTAGGTACCTGGGGGAGAGAATATGAAGGAGGAGTGCCATCCTTTTGCAGTAAGGAGAAAAAGAGAGATGGAGGAGGTAAGCACAGAAACAGTAAAGGAGCAGATAGTCCAAAAAAGGTAGTACAAACAAATAGAACTAAGGTGAATATACTGACTGGAAAGTGTGGAAAGGATAAAGGACACATTTATGTGCAAACGGTGAAAAATTCTCTAACCTGGAATTGGTGAGCGAGAGAGATAGCATCTGAGAGCGCATGACGACTTTCTTCCTTCTTGGAACGGCAAATCATAATTTGTTGGCGAGAAACCAGTGATATTTTTAAAATGTTGTCTAGAACTATGTAGGTCACCAGAGAATGCATGTTAAAGTGCTACAGCCATTCTTTGAAGCTGCTTCTGCTGTAGTCTTATGTATGTGAAGTAATTTGTTTGTGCTTCATCTGCTAGGTTATGTCAGCACTTCCCTTCGTGCCTCAGCTCTTTACAGAAGCTCGGTTTCAAGGTTAAGCGTTTTTATGTTTCTAGCTTCCTTCTTGAGGGAAACCTTTCCTGTCCTTCTTACTGGTCTTGAGCACTTAGAAAGGAAATCTGTTTCCATTATCTATTTAATAATTGCATTTTCTGTCCAGCTAATGATTCTTCAAGAAATTGTTACTGAGCTTTCACAAACCCTTAAGCCGTATGTATTAATGGTATAGCAGTAATGTTAGCTAATCCATTCTGCTGGCTTTGGTGGAGTGCAAGTGTCATGTTGGAGTTGTGCATGGGGCTTTTGTGCCATCATGGGAGTTGGAGTTACTGAAAGACTCCTTTGTAAGCAGAGAAATACTGGTGGTGGTTAATCTCTATGTGAGCAGATGCTTTGATGTAAACTTTGTGTACCAACTGTAGCGCATGTAGTTTTCAAGATACAGCGACCGTGAGATCTTGCTCAAAATCCTTAATTTCTTCCTCGAGATGAAAAACAATGGCAGCAGTTGGATGAGTTGTTTATGTTCTGATCTCAGCTGTGGAGATGCTTTATGCTTACAGACATGTTTGATTTTTCATGTGGTCTAGTGGTTTTATTTCTCCTCCTTTAGAGGAAATCAAGGATTATTCTAAATTTGCTTTATACTGCAGCTTGGTAGCTGCAAAACTTGTTTGATGTTAATATATATGTCTGCCCTTCGTGTAGACTTTTTTTGCACTCAAACATATGCCTGTGGCACATGTTCATGTCTTTCACCAATATGCTCTGTGAATATTTGCGGCTTCCTGGCTCAGGACTGACTTACGCTCTTATGTTCTTGTGCTGCTGTTTAGAAACTATTGAGTAAAGCAGAGACCCTCTGATTTGGCCATTTATAACCTCAGTGCCTTTATCTGTATAAATTAGTTTCTGAAATGCTATGTAGATAAGTCCTTAATTTTCTGGTAAATGACTGAGATCTCACTGTTTGGGGGGGGGGGGGGTCTGGTTTTGTTTGTTTTTTAATTATTTCTTTTTTAATTCCATGCTGCATAATTTTCTGTACAAGTTACTGCAATAGCAGCAGTGTTATGACTTTTGATTCTTGCTAAATCTCCTACTATGCAATACCCTACTAAAGGATGTTTTCTATATGGTATTATGGAAAAAAGAAATTTTGCTTTGAAAGCCAAGTGTTGCTTTAACTACAAAAGAAAGCAAAATTTGTATTTGCTGATGGTTCTGAGAATAATTCCAGTTGCAGAAGTGCGGACACCTGTGTATGTGTGTGTAACTCATGTATAATGGATTTGAAGATGCAAGGATAAAAGTCTTTAATTTTTGAGAGAGTTTGTACTATTACAAAGATTTTTATCTTCAGTAGGCAAGATTAAATGAACTGCTAATAAATAAAAACACAAAGGGATATGCATGACAAAGAAACATCAACTGAAACTGTAACAGAAGGTTGAACTGGGAAGGGGCATGAGAGAAACACTGTTCCATTATGGTCCACTCTAAAAAGCTTGACTTGATGTGCAGGGGTGCTAATTAAGTAAGGTAGCTCTGTAGTGAGTCTCTGCTTCAGTGAGAAAATCGTTGCTTATATTTGCCATCTGATTAGATGGAAATATTTTTAGGTGACATTTCTGGAATACATTAAGAAAAGAAAACAAAAGAAAAGAAAATACATACCCCTAGCATTAACTGGGATCTTAATATAGTAAGAAGTATGCAGGGCAAGGAATAATTGATTTAATAACTTCTGATTGTTCTGTAGACTGTGAATAAAGTAAAGGTCCCTGCTATCTTAACACCTTAGAGTAATAGACTTTGCAGGAAAAACTGGTAATTATTGTTAGCTTTCTTTTGAAGGTTTCCTTAGGTGCTTCTTTCAGCTTTGAAAAGTGTGTATGTGGGTAAAGAGTATATAAGCTGAAAATAAAAACCTCTGTGTAGTTCTGTTCCTTCTACAGTTGCCTAGGTATTTGCAGTTCAAAGTGTTAATCTTTTATGACTACTTTGATCAGTGCTAGCGCTGTAGACCTCCGCTGATTAATTCAAGGTATGTGGTATCTTATGCAAATATCACTAGTGGTGTTTTCCCACAATAGTCACAGCTCTTATTCAAAGAAATCTGTTGCCACTTAAAATGCTTTCATACGGCAAATGAATAAAATGTAAGCTAAGCTTAAAAAATTGCACAGCAGATTGTTGTGACATCTGATGAAGTCTGAAGTGCTGGCTTTTGGTTCAAACAGAATGGTCAAATCCTTGATTTAAAGAAAAAAAATATGTAATTGTCTTGGGAGAGCTGTGTATGGAACACAGGAATTAAACACACGACTCAATTTGTAGTTATCTGGGATGTGTTTTTTTCCTTGATTCTGTGGTTCAAACAGATAGGGAATAGAGGAATGTCTGTAGCAGTAGTAGCAATCATTGTGGTTACTTAATTACTGAAGCTGAATGCTCACTCCTTTGTGCTACAAATGAGAATCTCTCTCTAGTTCCAAAAGATGCTATACTACTTCTTACGAAAAAGTGAAAAATCAACAAGACTAGATGTGTTAGATCAAACACATTGATGTAGTTGCTAAATTTGAATACATCAAATTTACACTGCTGTTACATGTATGAAATCTGGGTGCTGGTAATTACAGTATATTTTAATATGCCCTTTATTATCTCTAATCTTTCTTTGATTATCTCTCATTATTGGCTTACGTAATTTCATTCTTTTTGTTTTACCCCTCTGTCTTAGAATATATAAGGTAAATCTCAGCTCTGCTTCAGGCTTTACATGGAAAGATGAGTTGATTCCAACCCAAATTCTTCAGTCACACAGAACCAAGACTGTCTGAAATCATAGCAGTAGCTCTGAAAAATGTTCGTAGTGGGAATTCTGTGTGCTAATGTACGACAGCCGAATCTGTTAATGGTAGTGAACCTTGGGGTGAAAAGAGAAAGCAGGCCTGTATGTACAGAAATTGTGAATTTTTAGAAACATGTATGAAGAGTGTTCAGAATTAGAAGGGGAGTTGGGTTTATTTCAAGTATAGTACGGAGCTGGCATCTTCTTGCATTGTGGGACACAGCTCTGTGGACATTAGAAAAATAATAAATTTTTCTTCAGTTTACTGATGGCCCTTGTTTGTTCTTGCTTTTTTTATCCCCCTAGCCTGTCTCAAACAAATATTGGCAAAAACAAACAGGAAGAGTGTCAGAAATATTTTAGCTATTGTGCATGCCCAAGTATTTTTTTTAATGCTTTTAACAAATAGAGTGGAAGATCTCCTGCAATTCAACCAAGTATTAAATAGGCTTTTTTTTTTCTATATTAGAAAAATGTTGCCTGTGCAAACACATTAATTAAATCTGCAAAGCATTTTATTTTAAGTAGATTTCAGCAACTGAACTTGGCAATCTGTTTGGAAAGAAAAGTTAAATTATTTAAAATATGCTTGGATTGTACATCTAGATGGCTGCTTCTGGACCCAGTGTAGTGTCTGCCAAATATTTAATTTTAGTTAATGATAGCAGTATTCCTTGTTCTGTGTTGAATTTTAAAATGTCATTTCGTTGCTAGGATGCCGGGGGAAGTCATCACAAAGTCTCTGTTTCTCCTGTCGTCCATGTCCGAGGGCTGTGTGAATCGGTTGTGGAAGCAGATCTTGTGGAAGCTCTTGAAAAGTTTGGAACCATATGGTATGTCACGCAGTCTAAAGTCATGTCTGTGGACAAGTTGGGAGCATTATTTAAAAGTCTCTTGGACCTCTTTAAATGCATTATGACAGCCATTTGAAATCCGGAACTTAGTTAATAGTAAAACATAAAGTTTTTCTAGTATGTGAAGATTCTGTGTTTCTGTACATGGCAAATCTGATCAAGCAGTTGCACTGTCTGCGTGCCCTAGTGTCTGCTGTCAGACTTCAGTAGCACAGCTAGTCCTGGCCTTGATACGAGCTGTAGCTAAACTGAATTGCAGAACAGCATGAGGGTGGTTGTCTTGATATTAGTGAATATACCAAAAATAAGGACGGGCCACAGAGCAGATGATGCTTTTTCCTATGGTTTAGCATGGGAGGAGTGCTTGTGATACGGTAGGTCCTTCAGAATGAGATGGTTATTCAGAGAAAGCCCCTTCAAAGGTCATATAG
Organism: Cariama cristata; assembly: GCF_000690535.1. Taxonomy (NCBI): domain Eukaryota; kingdom Metazoa; phylum Chordata; class Aves; order Cariamiformes; family Cariamidae; genus Cariama; species Cariama cristata. The sequence continues at coordinate 8,708 of NW_009627948.1, forward strand.
CCTAAAGAGTCCTCATCTATGAACAAAATAGTAAAGGTAAATGGGTAGAGCCAGCTTATTCTGAATTTTGAATGCTTCTTGTCAGAAACGTGCATTTCTTTTCAAGTAAATACATGTATTGAGGTCAAATAGGGCTTTGTAAATAGTACTAATAGTATTTTTCACTGCCTTAATGTTTAAATAATTGAATTATACTTGTACCAGTTTATTAAAATAAATAAAATGAAATGAGCACAAACTTGTTCAGGAACACAAATAGGTACATTTTAGCCTGAGAGTTTTACTTTTCAAAAACATAAATCAGCTGACAGAGCTTCTTGAGTTTGTCTGTGTCTGAATTTGGTTAGCTAGAATACTTCTGTTTATTTCCTCTAAGGTAGTTTTGTGTTCAAAAATAGTATTGTAAATTTCTTAGCAACAGCAAAGATGTTTAATGTATCAGCTTTGAATGTGTTTTATAGTTTGCATTTACTTTGATCCTTTACGTCATAAATGGCTTTAGCAAGTTGGTTTTTTTTAATATTAATTGTAGTTCTAGTAAGTTAGTAAATGATTAATTGTTTGTTATATTGGTTGAATATTTTTATGCATTAAACTTTTTCAGGAAAACAACTGCTTATTACTTATTTCTCTTACAGCTGCATTTCTTTGTTTTGTGCAAATGCTTTAGAAATGTGTTGACCAGGTTCGGGAAGCGTGAGCAGGGAGACCTACCTTCCTTTTCTGTCCTTGTTAGGAATTGTTTAGAAAAAACCTATCATATATAACAGTTACAGGACTTTGGAGTTGTTTTGAGTAAGCATATAGGAAAACTTACTGTAATGTTTCTCTCACCAGCTATGTCATGATGATGCCATTTAAGCGCCAGGCTCTGGTGGAGTTTGAAAATGTAGAAAGTGCGAAGAAATGTGTAACGTTTGCAGCAGATGAACCTGTATACATTGCTGGACAGCAAGCCTTTTTCAACTACTCGACAAGTAAGAGGATTACTCGGCCAGGGAACACTGATGACCCATCGGGTGGAAATAAAGTTCTCCTGTTGTCAATTCAGAATCCTCTCTATCCAATTACAGTGGTATGTTTCTTCTTCTTTTTTTTTTTTAATAAAATAATAAAAGGTAGGCAGCAGCAATCTCTGTTACATTATTTCCATTGTGTACTATTTGTTAAAATTGTAAACTGTTTATCTGGGTTAGGAATTAAATTCACCTACCAAAGCTTTACACTGTCTTCACATAAGTAGCATGCGTGTTCTGGAAAAAAGTGTTTTTTGAGATGATTCAGTCTCGTTGTACAGATATTTTGCAAAATTTGAAGACTTAAGTGGTCAAGATTTCGAAATGCTTAAGTTGCCACATGCTTCTGAAATATTTCCAAATAAGTTGCCACAACATCAGGAATGTCATTTAGCTTTTAGGCTCTGAGCAGTGTATGTTTAAATAGTAAGTAATTTTTCCAGTAGGAGGGGTTATTTTATTGCAGTCCTTCATTCTTAAGTATTTTGTTTGTGGAAAGTTGAAACCTTCATCTGTTGATGATCAACTCCAGTTTGATGGAATCTTCCTCACTTTTATTTCACTTTTCAGTATTTCAAGTCATAACATATATACACTTGCATCCTAATTTATTGCCATCTATTTGTGGCACACGTGCATGTTTTTTTAATGATACAGATATTTTTTGCTAGTATTTAAGAATGCATGTCTTCTCATGCATTGAATCCTTGTACTTTTCGTAGAGATTTTATAGCACACACTGAATTGCACAGAAAGATTTCAGGAAAAATTTAAAAAGTCTGCTTTAAACAGACTTCTAATACTGTGAAACAAGCATAAGTTACTTTTTCTTAGGTAAATATACAGGATAGTATGGATCAATCAAAGTGTTTGGGTTGTGTGGAACCATATAACTTAATGCAAGTATTAATTTTTTTTTTAATGTGCTGTATATTATGTTAGCAAATTGATCGAAACGTAACATTCCTGAAATTACTTCAAACAGTCAGTTCCATGTCATGCTTTTTGCTTCACTGTATTGTGAATATCAGTAGGTTTTTGCTTGTTGATTGATTAGTGGATGATGAATTTTCTTTCTCGCATCAGTTTTCTTTATAGAAAACCATGGTAAGGTATGAGTTGCTTTTTCATCAGTGTTTAAAAATATACCTGCTTTGAGCTGTGTGAACAAATCCACTGACTAAGTTAAGGTATTCTTTGCATGTGACTATAATACAAATTTTGGAAACTACATTTCATTCATGCATTTTAAATTTGGCATCCATAAGCAGCTGAGTTGAGCGTAGATGCTTGAGGAAACTGGTGGCAGAAGCATTGTTCTGGGCTAGGAGAGTTTCATGGAAATTCTGAGGCTGAAGCCTCTAGCCCAGTAGCTCCTTTTGGAAAACAAACAAGCAAACACCCCCCCCACCCTTCCTTCCTGCTGCCCCCAGCAGTTTGTCTAGAGTATACCAATGAGCACCAGAAGCACACAGATTTCCAAATTACTTGCAAGCATCAGAGCTCATTGAAGATAGTGTAGACAGTAGTGCCATAGCAACTGGGAAGAGCAATTGTATCCATAACAGCTAGGAATGTGATCAGAAAAATAAAAATTTTGCACTTGGCCAACAGGTTAAAGAAACAGTTAACTTAAGAATGCCTCAGGCAAAGTCTGCATTTACTAAATAAAAACAAACACACACTCCCAAACAAACAAGTAAAAAACCTGCAAAAAAAACACAAAGCCCAACACCACCTCTTCCTCATCAACAGTTTTCTCTCCTTAAATTTGAACTACAGTTAGACAAAATAGGTGAAAAATTGAAACCAGTTTTAAGTCTGAATAACTGCAATAAACTGTTTCATAGTTCTTAAGAGCTTTTTTCCCAAACAAAGATACATGTTTTGCAGAGAAACTGGCCTGCTCAAGGGCATCTTGTGGAAAAAGCTAAATTGTTCTAAAATTTTGTTGCAGCTTATTTCCTCCATTACAATTGTGACTTGCTTCTTTCCTAGCAGAATTTTTTGAGGGGTGTGGCGATGAAAGGCAAGAAGGGCAAGTTAACTGTATTTAGTTCCTAATAGCTTTCCACCCCTTCATGATGGGGGGTTGATGTTTTGAAAAAGTTTTGCCTAAGGTGTCATATATTTGTCTTTGAAGCTCTGTTTCCCAGTTTCCTCTCTGTGGGCAGAACTTTATCAGGGATTTGTCTGTAAGAACAGACAAATCTGTCTGTTCAAACAGACCTTTTCAAAGTGACCCCTGCTGCTGCAGTCATTACTGTCTGTTCAGCTATACCTCTGCTGTTGCCTCACTTACCTTCTAAACCTACTGTACATGCACAGGGAAGGTGTGGTATGCCTTGGCAATTGAAATGTTTTAAACTTAACTATCGACTTCTTTTGAGATTAGGTTGCTGCACCTCCTTTTTATGATATTCCAGTATGTATATAATGCTAGTGTTGATTTTTTTTTTTTAAATGTAAAATATCCTAGGTTACTGTATCTTGTGAATCACTTGATTGATTTGGTAAGCTAAAGTAGCTAAAGCTTTCCTAGTTTCTTGTTGGGGGGGTGGGGTATGTGGGGGTGTGTTTGTTTTGGTTTTAGGAAATACAGCATGCCCTCCAGCCCTTTGCCTCCCAACTGCTCTGCTATTCTGCAGAACATAATAAGAAATACTATACCTACTTCTTTTCCCCCTTCTCCCTCTTGTCCCCCAAATAAACCTGAGGATGTACACTAAGATCTTGGAATGAGCATTTTGGAAATATTTCATTTACATACAAAGAAAGGAAGGGAAAAATAATTGTGGTAGAGTGTTTCACTGAGATGTCAGTGCCTTTGCCTGCTAGGTTTAGCTATGAAACTGGCGGTCTAGTAAAGCTTATGTGCTTTCAGCTGTTTGAACATAATCTAAGAGGTGAATTGTTTCAAGAAAACACAGTTCCTGTTTGTTCAGGTTCTCAAGCCTGAGCCTTGGGAATTCTGAGTATGGGTGTATAATCACTCTAAAATAAACTTATTTTTCTTGGCCAGATTCATGCTGGAGACTAGTTTCTGGTACCATGATGTCCAAATTGTTATGTGTAACTGACTGTTGTTTGAGGTACTCGTAGGACCACATCATAAGCCTGGCCTGATGTGCAGTAAGGCGAGCTTTTCTCCTTGCTGTTTGGTTTTCCTGCAGCACTGAAGATGGTCTTGAATTTTATTGGTTCCTTTTAATATAGAAAAATGCTGGTGAAAGCAGTCTTAACAATGAGTTTACATGCATCCAGTGTTTCCTGTCAGAAGTTTTCTCTGCCTTAAGTGGAGAGAAGCACAGCAACCACTTGCAGTGTCTTTGAGGTGAATATGATTGAAATTCTTCTTTTGATAAGCTACCTAAGCCTACATCATGGACTACTGCCGGTTACTCTTGTGAAAATGAACATGAACAATTAAAAAAAACTCTCAGCTGCTAGTCTTACAAAATTAAAGTGCTATAGCTACAGTGTCACTTTGCTTTGGTAAAACTACTGCAGTGTGTGCTTAAAAGGGAGCACAGCTTGAGACATGGATGCAATTACTGGGTTTTAACACAGTTGAAGATACCTGTTAAACTGATGTTTGCATAAGTACTTCTTATAGAATTTTTTTCCTGTTTTTTTCAGATTTGACTGCCTGTACTATATTAATCCATAAAAATGCTAATCATGAATGTATAAATTGTATAGGGCAAATTATAAAAGAAAAGTTAACAAGGCTTTTATTTGCTCTTTGGCATTTAAATGCCAATGCAAGAAAATGTTCTGTGGACCTAAAATGTTTGAAATTTCACATCTGACTAAAATATTTTTTTCTTCTTCCTTAGGATGTCTTGTATACTGTGTGTAACCCTGTTGGAAAAGTTCAGCGCATTGTTATATTCAAGAGAAATGGAATACAAGCTATGGTTGAATATCCTTTTGAGTGTGGTTGACTTTTTTTTCTGTAGGTTCTTGACTGTAGATGGGATTTAACATGAGAATGTAAAAAAAAATCCTGTGTAATTTTGAGACCAAATTATTTTTTAATTTCTATCTAAACCATGGTAATTTCTAATTTCTGTATGTCTATAAGACAAAATAGCACTTACATATTTCATCTTTATAGGAAAATTACATTGTAAACAATGTCTTGATAACTGTGTTTATAGGTGGCCCTAAGACTAATAATTACAGACATGAAATATGTCATAGATTTGACAACACATTGTACATGAAAGTTTCATGGCTTCTGCCTCTGTTGATACTCAAGAAATGGGTAAGGGATTGCAGAGGTGCAGTTTGACTTCTTCAGGCTCTTCTAAAATAGTCCTAATATATACTGCTTGTCTTACTATCCTGACTTTAATAAAGCACGAGACCAGCTTAGGCCTCCTTGACCTGTTTATCATGTGTTGAGGAAATTCCCTGCCCTATTATCCTACTGTTTACTGTCTTTGTAGCGTTAAGTTGTACACGAAGTCAATGTTCAGAGTTGTTAATGTGTTACTGCAGTTTGCAAAGTGCAAAGTCTGATATGATTACGCCTTAGTTTATAAAACTGATAGCCCTCTTCCTAAAGACTGATTACGCTCCGTTTCTGAGCTGTTATCTGGACAAAATTGTACCAAAATCTCAGAAATTCCTTTGTGATTTCAGATGGTACTGATGTGGCAGGCTTTATTAGTGAGTCACTTCTCTAACATATGACTTAATGGTGGCTGCATTGATGGTTTGCCAGGCAAAAAGAATTACCCTAACCTCCATAAAAACAAACTAATTGCTATGTATCTATGTAGAAGACTTAAACTATGTGTCCTAACAGACAGTAGTTTGACTTACTATGATAGTGTGTCGAGTTTGTGGTAAGTGCTGTTGTCTGGATCAGGTGACTTGTACAGTTGGGGGTTATTCTGCATGTTGTGAAAGATTAGCGAAGTTGTGGGGATGGTCCTGCACATGCTCTGAAACTTCTGTCCTTTGAATTAAAATCTGCAACATGCCTGTTATTAAAAACAACCAGCAATTGAAAGAAAACTCACAAATGTGAGCCAAGTAATGCAGCACTGTAGGTAAACAGTTTTGGAGAGAGGGGAAAAAGTGAGCTTCAAGACAAGCCTTGTCTGAAAAGTTCCAAAAATTTACTCAAATTTCAATGCTAATTGAAGTACCCATTACTTCTGCAGATGTGCTCCCACAGTTCTAGCCAGTCTCAAACAATTTCTCAGAGGTCTGGGAGGCTTAACTTTTCTCACTCTTAAATTCCACAGTGAACCTACATGACCTTGGAAGAAGGTGGGCTGCAGGGATGTGGTAAAACACAAGGGATATGCTGTTGATTCAGACTACTTCCAGAATTTCACTGAATTACATCAAAAGATGGCGCAAAATATCTAGTCTACTGCAAGGTTCAGGCTCTCTGACACCCTATGTTATTGAGTATGTATGAGATTGTGGATTGCCACGCGCCAAGGCTCAGGTACATATTTCTGCTAGTCATAGAACTAATCTTGGAGTATGTAGAGGATACCTACGTGTTGGAGCCTGGTACATGCATCTGCGTTCAGCAGTGCATTTAAAGCAATCTGCTTGTATTTTTTGGTGCAAGATGAGTATTTGTTCATTCAAAGTATCTCTCTTGGTTCTGTGGTTTTATTTGGCTAACAAGCTAAAAAGGGCGTGCTCGCTCTTGGTTATTTTCACTGTAAAGTAACTACTGAGTTCATGTTCTCCATACCCACAAATCTCTGGTTAATGCTAGCTGTGGGAAGGGATGTGCTGTCTTAAGTCGCGCCTTCTCACCCCCAGACTCTGGTCTCTTCCCAAATGATGCAGCTTAAACTTTCCCTTCAAATATTCTCTAGGCTTGCTGGTAACTTTCTCTGTCCTCTGATGAAAATTACTAAATCCACCAGAATATCACCTTCCAAACAGCACAAGCTCATAAACAAAGCTGGCATTTATATAATCCACACTGAAGAATGTACTAATTTATGAATGGTCTCATAATGTGCTGCTTACATCTCAAAACCAGATGCTTAATGTAAGTTGAGCCCATGTATAATATATACCAACTTTATATATAAAGTTGGTAATTTTATATTGAAGTCTGTATAGAGTTCTTGTAAGGTATGCAATAGTGAAATATCTGCAGGCTACAAAAATAAAGTCATATCAGAAGAAAGGGACATGAATGAGGCACCTGGGGAAAAAAATCCTTAACGTGATGTGTATGTTTGAATCAGTGTTTTGTGCCCAGAAGGCGAAGGCTGCACTCAATGGAGCAGATATCTATGCAGGATGCTGCACACTGAAAATTGAATATGCAAGGGTAATGCTTGGACCTTCTCTTTTAATTTTGCTAGAAAAAAATATATAATCAAGACTTAACTTTTTTCACTTTTGCTTTATTTGAACAGCCAACTCGACTTAATGTTATTAGAAACGACAACGATAGTTGGGACTACACTAAACCATATCTGGGCCGACGAGGTAGGTTTTCATATGTTATCGCTGTAGATGTTTGACTATACTAATGGCAATCCTTTATACGTGGTCAGGCTGTATCGCAGTAGTCATTTCAAAGCAAGCCAGTGCTGCTGAAGGCTGTGTCCACAAGCCAGGAAATTATCCCTGAGCCCTAGTGCCCCCTACTGCCGTGTGCTTGAGCCACTTAGTTCAACAAGGAGCCCACACCTGCAAGCACCTTCGCAGTTCTCAAGGACTTGCATTTCTCCAAGCAGCTCTCTCTCTTTGGAGGAGAGGAAACCTGGTACAGACTATTCCTTACAAACTACAAACTTGCACACTGCTTCTCCTTCGAAAGGACTCTTTTCCCCTATGTTGGACGAGGCATTAAGAAGGATAGAGGACTTCAGCAGGCTGACTCTACACTTCATCATGCACCACATCGGCATCAGCAAAAAAACCCAAACAAACAAAAAAACCCTCTGAAAAAACTCAGACTTGCAATTCACCTTGTCTGCATACTGCATGCACCACCACCACAAGTTTTTAAAGGAGGACACTTTCAGTACTTCAGATTTGTATGGGATGAATAACATGACAGACTGTACCCATTCTGTTCAAGTTTGTATGTATGCTGGTCTTATTTCCCTTAAAATTACAACTGAAAAATTGAAAACCTCCAAAATTAAGAATCTCTCTTGTTGATATCATTGACGTTGTAATCTTTTTATTACTTGCTGTATGTGAGAGTTGCATTCAGTCTTAACAGTGTAAATATTGTCTAGTAGTAGGGAAATTTAATCCTTATCTGTAGATAGTTGGAACTGAGCAGTGCAATATCAGATAGGTCCCCTCAGTTATATTTAAGTTTTAAAAATAGGGAGATTCATAATTGGTGCAGGCATACTGTCTCTTAAGTACTCATCTGTAAAAATTACCAGCGCTTAATTCATGTCAGTGGAAAAAACTATGAGTATATATGTAAAGACAAACTGCTGTGTAGCCTAACTCCTGTAAAGTGTTTATTTTAAAAAACCAAAACAACTGTAACTATTGAGTGCAGTGTTCAGTAACTTATGTACAATAATGTGTGCAATGTAAAGTTAGAAAAGTGAAGACAATGTGTCCAAGATAGAGTATCTACTTATCAAAGGCTATATGAGAACCAGGGCTTTGGCTGTCTCAAGTGATACACACTTTCAAAGTAATTCTGCAGAGACACTGGGCTTGTAAAACTGTTGTACAACTAAAAACTTAGGGCTTGAATTTTCAAAATGAAGTTCTTGTAAAAAGTTAACAAGGGAGCTACAGTATTGGTTGCAGCTTGTAGATTATGACACTTTGTATCAGGATTCAAACTTTTTTCTCAAATTCCTGAGTTGAAAAAAGAATTTTGAAGAAACTCAAGGGCAAGAAACAAATATGAAGGTTTGAATTTGAAAAATCTGAAGGATTAATTTGATCCTCATATCTTTTGATCATTGCAGTGTTTGGAGGCTGACTTGTAACGTTGTACATCTAATTACATTATCTAATTGGTCTGCAGATAGATATGGCGATATGAACTAAATATTTCCCAAGCTAGAGAAAACAGTGGAAAATGAAAAACTTAGGATAGGTACGGCTTGGTCTTTCTCAAGAACTCTCACTCTACCCTTTTGTTACTTTGACAGCCTGTCTATTTTCTATACATCACTCTACTACACATAAGAGGAAAAGAAGTAGACTTGTATTTTTTATATATATAGCATGCTATATTGTATATAGCATGATTTTTCATTTACTGTGGCCTACATCCATTTATCTAGAGATGGGAATGTAAGTTGAATGAACACTGAAATGTACTTAAAGCAGGCATCTAGAGTGATTTTACCCATAAAGTAATCAAGGACTTTTTTGAGAGAGAGTTTTTGTACTCTTGCAGCAGCATTGTTTAGCATTTGAACTTAATGTGATCTGACTGCAGCAAACAAGATCTTAGCCCAAAGGAATTTCATTCTGAGGACAGGCATGCTAATACATCCTTTCAGAATTTCACACCCCCCCCTCAAATCTTGGGAAGGAAATGAATTTTGGTAATGATTTTTTTTAAAGAACTGTTTTTAGTTCTTTATGGTAACAAATTAGAGACTTCCCCCATAGTATTTCTCCGCTTAAGTAAACTTGTAACAAGTGCCTGGTGCTGTGAACCCCTATTTCACTAGACTGAGCTGAAAAAAACACTTGACAGTTAGTATTCTACGTGCTTTTAGCCAGAAAATTTAAACTGTGGTTTAGAGCATTTCTTTTGGTGGTAATACCAGCATATGCCATGACTCAAGGGCCTGATTTAAAAACAAAACCAAAAAACAACGTCCCAAACTTAAACTAGGTTATAAAGAATCTTTCCTTTCAGAATGATTTTTAACACAGATCAGTTCTCATGTTTCAGTGCCTGTTGGCACAATTATTTTTATTGACAGTTGAGAGACTTTTTTCAAGGAAGGAAAAAAGTATGGGGCAGGGAGAGAACAGTGGACTTATACCATCATGAGGAGGAAATACTTGTCAAACTATTTTTTCCAGAATTCTTTATTTGAATAATATTGTCCTTTACTATATTACTGTGTGCAGTTTCAAAGGATTTAACTTCACAGACTGGAATTATAAACTTGATTTTTCTGAAAGATGATTGCTGCATACAGTTTAAATGGTCAGAATACTTGAGATGACTGTGCATTTGCTTTCTAGAGCCAAGAACCAGAGCTGTTACCCTGAAAAGGGAATGGAAAACCAGAACTTGACAAAAGTAATCTTTCTTATATATATTTGAAGGCATTCAGCACTGTTCTCTCTTCAGGCTTTATTGCCAAAGTAAACATCTAACTTGGAATCTGTCCTCAAAATCCTGAGCAGAAAGGGCACATGTGTTTTCATCTCCCACTGTTGTGTTGTCTAATGCGAATACTTGTGTTTTTCAGGGGAAATACTTCCAGCTACATTGGGCTGGAGTTGCCGTTTTCAGCAGTCATACTTAAATTTCCTGGGAACTGTTGTAAACTGATAAATGTCTTGCCCCATCTTTTCAATGTGGCTTTTTTAATTGTGAGAAATCAATTGTTGCTTACCATAAAGAAATCTGGAGGTTTAGATTTTCTTTGTCTTGCAGCGTGGATCTGATTAGAAAATACAGCTTTGGCTGTGATGCACTGCTTTCCTCCAGTAATGTAGACCCCTTGCTTAACTTTATATCCTAGAGATCTGGGTTTTCTTAAAGGATTGACCGTTGTTTAAGTGCATTATTCAGTGATGTTTTTCTTCAGTTGAACTGTAATATGCTGCTGATAATGCAATAATGTACAATCCTTTCAGCACGCCCATAAATCAGTAGGTGTTCTGTAAATATATATGTACACATATGTAATGCTCTCTGTTTACTGATTGTGAAACCATGTAATACAGGTTGTTGTTGGCTTATGCTGAAACTTCTTGAAAGAAGCCCACTTTGAAAATGTGTTGCTGTTGAAGCTAATATTATGATTCAGGTACTGTCTTTCAAAAGTACTGCATTTCAAATTTGTTTTAAGAGACGCGTAGGTAAATCCTGCTGTATGGTGTTATCTATACTAATGTGTGGTGTTTGTTGAGGAAAACTATTGGATATTTCCATAAACTTTAAATGTCTGCATCTCCTCATTGGCCACTGCCCCCAGTCAACTTAAGTGCAATTTGTTATACAGATGGCAGTCTTTTAATTTTGGTGTCCCAGGGCTACAGCTTGTGGTTTTTAGATGTATAATGAATGAGAAATCGTTTATAAAATTAACAAGGACTCAAATTACTTTTTTGCTTCTTAACTAGAAGCTTTGTGTCTTAACTGGAGAAATCAAGTGCATAGTTGTGCATACTAAACTGTTTTCTTTCCCTTCACACATGTTAGACAGAGGGAAGGGCCGCCAGAGGCAAGCTATTTTGGGAGAGCACCCATCATCATTTAGACATGATGGTTATGGTAAGTAACATAGGATGACAGGTGGTTATGATTTCTTTACATGTTATGTGGAATTCTAAATGTTCAATCAGTGCTTAACTGTGGACCCCTATAGCATGAGTAGTTAACTATTGTGCTGTATGTGCGGTGCTGTCAGTCCACATTCTGAAAATGCTAGTGATTCACTGAAATCTGTCATTTATTACTGTACGTCTTCCTTTCACGGAGAGCATCCGGCTCTACAAATGTATTCCTTGGAAGAATGTTTCCTTCCAGTTGCCATCATCCTAGCAATGGATGAAAAATGACATCTGTACTGGGAAAGCAGTTTTCTTGTAGAAAACGGCAACGTAGCTTGAACAATGGTTTGATGCAACACAGAGTTCTTTGATGTTCTTGCATGCAAAGCTTTGAGTTGTGGGCTTTGCATTTCTTCTAATTTAACTAATTCTGAAAAGGTATAGCTACATCAGTGTATAAGAATGATGTTTTGGAATTAGTGCTATAAAGTGCTGCAGTTGTTACCAGTGCTGTCTGTAAATGAAGTCTGCTGTCACTTTCATATGTTGGACCAAGACCTCAGGATTGAGAAACTAATGTCCCCAGTTAGATGTGACTTTTCTAGTTACTTACTCTCTTAACTGTCAGATGCTATGTGATTTGTCTTGCCTCTTTCTTTGCAAATGTATTTATGATATTTTATAATGTAGGCTGATGTTCTACCTACTTTTTCCCAACGTTCTTTAAATCTCCAGAATTTCCAAGTTCTGCTTTGTATTCACGGATGTTCTTTTTTCATTCTTCTGATACACCCTTCTACCTTAAATAATGTGGCGTTCTCCTCCTATACCACTGTCTCCCTCTCATTACTGCTTTTTGGTGGGGAAAAAAGGACAAAAGGTTCCTTTTGTACTTGGCTTATGTGAATTTCACACTATTTTTTGTCTCAGAAGGACATCGATCCTCTCCTTGGTCTGTAAGACTCATGTTTTCTATAAACAGAAGTATTGCATCCTAGTAATGTCTCTTCATTAAAGAAAAAAAAAATATTTGTTTATTTCAATTATTTCAATGAAACATGTCACTTTACCCGTAGTGGAAAATAGGACAGCTTCATTTTGCATTAATGCAGGGGTTTAAGTATTCCTGTTTGTTCCAAATGACCAGTTTGTAGAAAGGCAGTCTTCTGACTTAATCTCTTATCTCTGGAAAAGAGCTGTGTCATCTCCTCTCCTGACCTCTGGCTAAAAGTTCACTCCTTTTGGTTTGTTTTCCTTTCTTTGTAATACTCTTTCTTGGTGTCACGTAGCTCTGTAAGTAGACATGGCAATATTGCTGAAGGTTTATTTTAAGTATTTCTTCTGATAGGTTTATGTTCAAATATTTTGTATGGTGCAGGGAAGATACTATTTTTATAACTACTGAAATACCTTTTTTCACTTGTGTATAAAAACAATACCTTGAAACACCTCCTTCTTGTCTAGTAAAGTAAGAAGAGACTTGGAACATGAAAAAGAATAGGAGAGGGTTTTTTTTTGTTTGTTTTTAGTTTTACTGTTTTTAAATTGGAAAAAGAATTAATGGAAACTGCTGTAACACTGTTCCTCCCCTCCTTTAAATATGAATTATGTGTGTGGGCTTTAATGCATGATTAAGTAGCGAAACTTGTTTCAAACAATATGAAAGCATGGTCTTTCATCTCTTTAGGTTCGCATGGTCCTTTGTTGCCCTTGCCGAGCCGGTACCGAATGGGATCTCGAGACACTCCAGAACTTGTTGCTTATCCATTGCCCCAAGCATCCTCCTCTTACATGCATGGTGGAAATCCTTCTGGGTCAGTTGTCATGGTTAGTGGGTTGCATCAGCTAAAGATGAACTGTTCAAGGGTCTTCAACCTGTTCTGCTTGTATGGAAACATTGAGAAGGTAAGGTGTAATTTATTAGAAACTTGGAAACTACTATAGTAATTTTAATTGTTTTGGAAGAAACCTGGCTGACATGGTCTAACACTATTTGCTAATAACTTACAAAACTCTTGGTTGGGGTGTTTGTTGCCATGTCATTTTTTTCCCTTATCTATCTTAGGTGAAATTTATGAAGACTATTCCAGGCACAGCACTGGTTGAAATGGGTGATGAGTATGCTGTAGAAAGAGCTGTCACACATCTCAACAATGTGAAGTTGTTTGGAAAGAGACTTAATGTCTGGTAAATATGTTTTATCAGATTAATAGCCTACCAGTAGGCAGATGCAATGAGGTTGCAAACGAACAATATCCCATTGTTCTGTTATCATTGTTGGAGTTATGATTTCCAATTTGCAAGTATTATTTATTTATTGCTGCTATTTTATTTATATTAATGAAACATATAGGCATTACATGGATTGGCTCTTAATAAACTGTATTCCCTCGTTTGCCTTATCCATCCTTTCTACATTTTTTTAAGGAAGCTGTCAAATCCAACCCATCTTGTTCTCCTTCTATTTCAGATTGTTGTAAAGAAATGTCAGCTCTGTTCTGGTTAGATCAATCATCTGTGTGCAAAGTATGTAAGTCATAATTATTTAAGAAACTTTAACTACATATATATCCTTAAATCCCAGTGTTTCCAAGCAGCATTCAGTAGTTCCAAGCCAGATATTTGAACTGGAGGATGGCACGAGTAGTTACAAGGATTTTGCAATGAGTAAGAATAATCGCTTCACCAGTGCTGGCCAAGCATCTAAGAACATCATCCAACCACCCTCTTGTGTACTGCATTATTACAATGTTCCGCTGTGTGTAACTGAAGAAACATTTGTAAAGGTAGGCAATTGAAATGACTGTGACATACAGTGCTTTGGGGCTCTATTCTAGCTTTACACTGTGTTACTTTTAAAAAGAAATACCTGGGATAGTTACAGCATAGTGACTGGAAGAGAACTGGTTTTTAAAATAGGTTTGTAGCCTCTTTATATAGAAGCTGCTATATGTTCACAATTCTGGCATTATTCTTTCTATTTATTTATTTATTTATTTATGGGAGAAACAAGATCTTGAAATAAAGTTGAGGAACTTAATGGGTGGTTTTTTGTGGAGGAAGAGGAAAAGACTCACACAAAGCCAAATACAGGGAAAGTTAGGACTACAATTTGCAAAAGATTTACTGCCTCCCTGAGATAGTTGTTCTAATGACTGCTAGGATGTTTTGGAATGGAGAGAAGCATGCAGCTGAACAGTTTGCACAGCTGAGTCCTAAATGAACTCTGGATGCTTAAAACATGCAGTACTGGGCCTCTCAAGTGGAGGCAGTGGTAAAACTGGTCACAGTTCAGCGAGTTCTTTTTAAGTTCAATAAATTTTTTGAATTTTTTTTCCCAAGCTCTGTCTGAAAGTTAAGTCTGGTTCATGAGTAATGTGCTTGTGTATACAACTTCTGAGCTACTGTATTGAAGTGGGAATGTCAAAAAGAAGAGCTTGTTTTTATTTAAATATGTTGTTTGAGGTAGTAGTGCTATCAGTACTCTAACAATTTTTGTGCCTATAAAATCATATTTATCATGGGACAGCACAGATATGGGAGCCTTGTTTTGCATATTATGGAATGGTATTCTAAAGAGTTGCCAATCTAAACATATTTTTAAAATAATAATTTGCTATAAATTCTTGGAAGCTCTTTCATAGAGTCAGTATTTTCCTTTTTGTGTGTCTCTTCCAGGAACTTGGAATTTTTGCTAATGTGTTTATGTGCATTTTTAATGGAGTTTTACCTCTTATTTTTGTGACAGTTATGTGAAGATCATGAAGTTCTCAGCTTTATTAAATACAAAGTGTTTGATCCAAAACGTAAGTAAACTTTGACCTGTTTGGCAGGTTATTTGAATTCCAGTTTTGATAAGAACATATACTGTCAGGAGACGTTACTGATCCCCTCCTTCCCTTTTTTATTTCTCATTTTCACAGCTTCTGCCAAAACACTCTCTGGTCTGTTGGAATGGGAATGTAAGACAGATGCGGTGGAAGCTCTCACTGTACTTAATCACTACCAGATAAGAGTCCCGAGTAAGTCAGTTTTACTGATCTTACTGCTATCATTTTTTCTCTTGTTTTCTTTCGTGTTGATACTGCCTTTGTAACAGGTGAGGCTTCAGCAGCTCAATCTGCAGCTAAAAACTATCATTTTTATTATATGTATATGCTATATTTTTTATATATATGCACATACACTGTACTATATATATTACAGTGTACAAATACTATATATGTTACAGTATTTAATACCTAGTTTAGGTTCCATTGTTTCTATCTAAATGGTACTCTCTGTTTTTGAGTCAACCTATAAAACTCAAAATATGCTCTGCAACTTTGAAGTTACAGAAGGATGGAGAAAAAAAATTGGTTTGGGATAAAAAGAAGGCAGGCAGGAAAAGCATTAAAATCCACTGTCATCAGAATCAAACAATGGATAATGTCTTACTGAATTTTAAAAAAATATTACTGATAACATACCATTCACAATTTCAGATTTATCTCAGTTTGGAGAGGTGGTAACAGCTGCAGCACTTGCTCTTTCAACATGAAAAAGGCAAATGCTAATGTATAATCAAATATAGCTATCACAGGAAAAGACAGTGTTTTAAAACAAGGACTGCTGGTTAAGACTTGCTGTAATAAGATTGTCTGAGGCTGGCTGAACCAGGAGGACATATCTTCCATTACCTGAGAGGCAAATGTTTGCTGCTGTCCATGAGTCTTGGCAGCCTTTCCAAATAGAGGGGGATTATTTTATGCTTTGCTTTCTGGAGGGGCCTGAAGGGTGTGCTGGATGCCCTGCTGTTCTTTTCTCAGTTAAACATACATAAATACTGTTCAGTGCCACTCTCTCTGATAGAAATGCCACATTCTAAGTCTTGACTTCCTTAAATATCTATGCCTTTTGTCTTTGAAACTGCCTGTTAAATACTACGTTTATAAATAGTTCAGCTAGGAAGAGGGGCAGTGTACTTGTACTTGTGTACAGTACAACATTTGAAATTCTACGTACTTTCCCTTGCAGCCAGATTCATCACTTAGTTTGTACATCTAAAAACTGCTGGTAGACTATCAATAACACCTACTTACAGGTCATCTGGTGTCTGCAGGCCACTGGCAGGGCTAGGCAGGGAGCTGTGAACCTGAAATCTACAGAATTGGTAAACTTGTCAGATTATGCAAGGAGATCTTGATCAGCAGGAGAGCTATGCTCAGTAAAATGCCCTGAGTATGTTATATGTTGTCTCTTGACAGATGGCTCCAACCCTTACACCTTGAAGCTTTGCTTCTCTACTTCATCCCATTTATAGACAAGAGGACAGCATGTTAAGAGCGACCTTCACCTTGATTTGCAAGTTTAAAACTACACGTCATTCACAAAGCTCTAAAGTGGTTGTTCTAATGTTGCCTTGTTTCAACTTAATTCTAATATCTTTTATCTTGTTTTATAATAAATGGATGTTCCTTCATAAATACGAAACCGATTTTTTCTTTTTGCCTCTGAGAAGTACATGTTGTAAGCTTACTACAAAGTTTGTATTTTGTTAGTGTAGTATCTTCAAATGTCTAAAGAAGCAACAATAGTATAAACAAGATTGTTTTCTTCCAAAAATTAAATATATTTGCATTTTCGATAATGTTAAAGATTAGCAAGTATTTTTCCATTTGTAGTCTTAATTGGCAGATAGAACTATTACATCACAATTTTAAATGTAGAACTTGTTTTTCAGTATGTTAAGTAGTGAAGTATGTTGCAATACTAAAAAGCTTGTATTTATAAAATGCTTTAATCAGGTTAATGTTGCACATACCGAATTTTTAGCAGTATAGACTTGATTTATAGTTCAAACAAAGCTAATGTAGAAAATTATTAAGTATGTACACGTGTATGGTGTGAATTCATACTTATTTAAAGTGGTTTTGGTGGTTTTTTTTAAAAACTGTTTTCCATTTGCATTAGCATGATGCCATCTATAGCTAGTCCCACCGTAGGGGCCTTTTAAAAATTAAAATTGCAAGCCTGTATCAATGTGTTCATCCTCATTTTCCATAATTTAAACTTAAATCTTTGGTGTTTAACATATCCTCTTGACTTTTTTTTTTTAAGTTGTGGTTATGACATACTAAATGGTAAAAGTTAGATTTGTGAGAAGATTGATTGCAATAGAAACCAAGGTGGTAAAAATGGTTAAAGCAAAAAGCAAACCCCCCCATACTCTCTCATAACTGGACAGTTAATTCAATGTTTTCTTGTCTGATTTATCTTATACATCTGTTATGACCATGAAAGAATTCATAGGGTGAATAGACTCGGCTAGCCTCTCACTAAAACTGAGGTAATCTAGGTGTGATTCAGCTAATGTAACTAATAACATGATGTGAAATTAATGAGGTGAGAAATCTTTCACTTTGGGGAAGATGATTTGTTTTGACTCAGTACTTTGAAACCTCTGTTCTCTCTTCTAGATCTGGAGTTGCATCTTACTTGGGCTAAACCCCAGAGATGGGAATCCAAGCAGGGAAGTCTAGGAGCTGTTGTCCTAGGCTCTGTGTTTGTTCCCCTTTCTGAATTTGCAGCAAAGTGTTTAGGGCTTCTTGTAGTTCTACTCTTAGAGAAGCTATTTTATCAGATATTTTATGTTTTATCATACAAGTTCTTTGTTCTGTCTTTACAGATTTTATCCATATCCATCCTTTATGCAAGATTATTTGTGCAGTATGCTTGTCCTTGAGAGGTTATGTTGCAGTATGTTTACAGACTGTGGGCATTGCAGATGTCTTTAAATACAGGCTGGATTTTCCCCATGCTTAATTTCAAGGCAAATACCCCTTATTATACAAGGGAAAATGTGTCAGCTGTCCTTCAGGTTTTCTCATCAACAGTGATTCATTTTCGCCCGGTCTACCTCCATTTTGTTCATGCTTCAGGTAATGAGTATTTCAGGTATTCAAATCAGGCTTCTAATATGTCTGACCTGGGAACTGAAGGACAGCTGCTCTTTGGCAGCTCTTCCTGCATAGGGTTTGGAATAATACTAGCTTCCTCTCTGGTAGGTAGGAAGCTGACTTGCATTTTATGCACACTGCTAATACTCCTTCGGCTTCAGTGCTTTTCCCTCAGAAATTGCTTCCAGAGAGCTCCAGCGTAGAAGGCTATGCGCCGTATCTTGCTA
Source organism: Cariama cristata (assembly GCF_000690535.1). Classification (NCBI taxonomy): domain Eukaryota; kingdom Metazoa; phylum Chordata; class Aves; order Cariamiformes; family Cariamidae; genus Cariama; species Cariama cristata. The sequence continues at coordinate 27,338 of NW_009627948.1, forward strand.
CTTGTCAACAGAAATGCTGGGTACTAGTGAAATGTTTTGTGCTGCCTAGTGTTTTAACTGTAAAAGGTCTCTCCCAGTCATTCATTTCTCTTCCATCAACTTGAATGTTCTGTGGAAACCTGTTTCTTCTGTCATAACTTGCATTGCTATTTGTATTAGTGTAGTTTCAGAAGTTAAGTTATTTGTAGTGGAGCATTAGAAATAGTACATTATCTGTTGGTCCAGTTTGGGATGTAGGATGAGTGACCCTTAAAGCATTCAGGTTTTTTTAAAAAAAAAAGCAAGCACTTTAATGTTTCAGTGTCCTCAGTGGATCACAGCATTCAGTGCCTAAGATCTTCAGATGAAAGGCACCTTTCCTGTGGCTGCCCAGATCAAACAGAGGACAGACTAGTTCCAGGTGTATCTGAGAGGACTTGATACTAGCTGGAAGTCCCAAATGCAAAATGAGTAGCCTGTGCCACATGGGGAAGAAGAAAGGACACTGAAAAATTGTTCAAGCTTCTTTCTCCTTAAAATAATCATCTTATTAATGTTAAAGTTGAGAACAGGAAAGATTCCTTGTTGGTGTTTTGCTGTGAAAAGAAAATAATGTCTTCTCTTGGGCCTACAAGGATGGATGCTTGTCCTCAGGGAGGAATGAGGTTGGTCTCCTCCTTCCACTCATGGGGTCTGTGTTCACCTATAATCTTGCTCTTTAGAACAGAGCCAAAACAGAGGGGCAGGTGAAGAGGTAGTTGCTCCAAGGGGAGTGAAGTTTGTCTATCATTTGGCAGTGGTATTACTATACTTGTTAGATTAAAATTAAACTGTTACGGTCTCTTAATGCAGTTTTTTCTGTCTCTTTTGCATAAGCCATACAAGCAAAATAGTGAACATTGCTATGCACATTCTCTGCTTGTAAGAAGCTGGCATTCACACTGTAGTATCTTCATGTCTGTTCCTCTGTGTTTTTTTTGTTCTGTTTTGGTTTTTTTAAAGTTTATTTTTTATAATTGATCACCTTTCATTGGAGGTAAATGATATATTGAGGTGGAGATCTGTTTGTCTTCTCTCATGATACTCAAATCCTTGTTTATATTCATTTTTCCTTATGTGCAAGAAGTAGGAATAGTTGCTTTTTGACTTTCTATACCACCATAGCAAGGTAGAGTGTATCGCTAGGGTGATATAAGAAAAGACTTAAAAGAAACCATTCAGGAATTGTTTGGGTGTCCTGTTTTATGAAAGGAATGATACAGCTTAATGTGGTGTCACTAAGTCTGTCTTACTAAGGGATAGTGTTTGGGGTAAGCTGGCTTGTATCTGGCTGAAACCCTCTTTGTTGTAATTAAATGCAACTTACTCCTTTTCCTGCTGTGTGTTTTCTTGTGAACAGCGCTTAAACTTGTTTGAATATTATGATGGCTTAGCAGGAGATGTTCAGTCTCTTCTGGTAAATAATATGTCAAAGTCCGGGAACATGAATGCACTTGCTTAATTTTTATTTTTACTTTTTCACTTCTGGGATGTGTTTAAACATCTTTGGGATGTTCTTTGTGTCCTCTTTTGAAAATACCTTGTATTCTCACATCTGTAGCTACTAGTGGGTTTTTTTTAGACGTTTCAGGTTTTTATGTCTATGGTTTATTCCCTTCTGGCAATTACAGAGGTGTTAATAATCAAAAAATAATCTTGTTTGCGTTGTCGTGGCTTTGGCCAGAAATAGTGTACAAGAAGGCATGGGAAAATAAAACACTACTTAAGGGCTCAGCTTCCTGTGAAGAGTTCTTAAAGCACAAAATACCATTATTCTGATTTTGACCTTAAACTAGATGCAGCTGTGCTGCACTTGAAAGCCTCCCACCCTCATATATCCAGTGGGTAAAAGGTAACTTAAGAGTCCTGCTGTAAAACTTGCCTTGCAGTGGTTGCATGTATCAGTTTGCGTGTTTAATGCTATGACCAAGCAGTGCTCTGGCATGTTGTTACAGAAGAGCTGACAGTGCCCTCTGAATACGTGGCAAAAATGTGTCAGCCTTAAGGAAAGAAACCTTGTTGATTTGGGTCCCCTGGTAGCAACGGTCCCAAAGAAAGGGAAAAGCAGTCTGGTGCTGCACTGTTTCCCGTGTGTTGGTTAGCTGTTGATGCTGTGGTGCTGTCCTGCATCATAGGTTGCATTGCTCCAAGACCAGTGAGAAAGGCCTCACTGAATTAACAGCACAAGAGAAGTATGTGTGACCTGATTTGTTGTGAAATCCAAGAGTGAATGGAGAATCCTATCTAAGCAAGGGACGAGTAGTGCTGCAAGACCTCTGGAAGGCAGGCGCTAAGGAACGGGGTGAGCGCAGTTCACTAGACGTGCATTTCTCTCCAGGACTGTCAGGCTCACAAGGGTGAGACCTGGACATTAAACTGCAGCTGGATGAAGTGGTCTGATATGCCGGATCTCACCCAAGGCCGTCCTATCCTAGAAGTGAGGTGTTTTTCACTTCCTTCATTTCTTCTAGATTGTGCTATTTTTGTTCTTAATTGTTATGACTACACGTTTTAAATTAATCTAAGCTCTTCCTAGCCTCCCGTTGCTTCTGTAAGGAATGGTCTGGGAGTGGACTGGAATGTGAAAAATGTTAATAGTATTTACCAGGGAAGTCTGAGCTGAGAAATAGTTGGCATCATTCTTCATCTGTAAAACAAGGGATTTCCATTTTTTTTTCCTCACCTGTTAAACCTTATACATGCTAAGTGAGTAGTAAACAGTATCTTCTCAGTCGCATCATTAAAATTGACAGTTGTGGTGAGGAGTGATCAGATGTGCTCATGTGATACTGTGATGTTTCTAGTATGGCATTTGGGTTCCTTGCAAAAGCTGGTGGGGGCATAGTCTGAGATGAAAATGAGCTGAAACAAATAGCTGTTCTGGGTTTGGGATGATTGAGCCCCCAAGTTCTACTGCTAAAGCACCTGATTTGATAAAAGGGTGAAGAGCTTCTGTTCATCGAGTTAAAAGAACAAAATATTTGTGTTCCATTAAGTCTCCTAATGTGTAATACTTCTTCCCTGTTAAAAACAGAAGATTTCTTTCTCCAAGGATTGTCGTTCCCACAGGATGTGGAGGAACCTAATGCAGCCCGATTACTTGTGCTGTGCTTTGGCCATGTCCCTCTAAAGGAAATAACCTCAGTCCCTTTTCTTGTGTTCAAAAAGCTTTGGTATCTGTCCTGTGCCAAGCCTTCCTGTTCTGGCCTTTCACAGCTAGCTCCCTGGGCTAGAGCCATGCATTAATTCAGATAGGTTTTCTGCTCTTCCTCTGGACTGTTGCAGCTGCTGATGCAAGGTCTTAATTTCTGGCATGATTTATTTAACTTTTTCCTTCTTTGGTGTTCATGGAGCAGCTGCAGACTGAGTGGGTCTTCATGCTAAGGGGAGGAGTACTCCCGCAGGAATGTCCCAGCCAGCCAGCAGCTATTAAAAATGCATGATAATTAACCCTCTTTCCCAAAGCATCCAGGATCCAGGAATACAAATTAGTCCTGGCAGGGGCAGTGTAGCAGTATTCAGAACAAAACACTAAAATGGGCTTGGAGCATGGGGGATGGCTGAGGTTGGCAGTTGCCGCAGAATACAGGATATAATTATTCAATTTCATATAAACCTTTTCTCTCGCTACCTTTTCTTCTTTCCATTTGTGGTCTCATCCTTCTTCAAGCTAGTAAGAAAATTAAATTGCAGCTGTTTGTGTTCCACTCTAATTTAAGTGGGTAGTAGTCAAATAAGCCCCCAGAAGTTACTAGTTGGAGTGCTTCCTTATTAAAACTCTCCTCTCCTGAATTTTCTGTCACTTAGGTGGTTAATACAGCAGACTTCAGATTTTTCAGGAAGCACAATTTGTGTTAGTTGATGCTTTCTCTACCATCTAAGTATAAACTTCTGGCCATTCTAAACTTAATGGCACGGATGCAGGGATTTGCATGTAATATAGATTATGCTTCTATTTTCTGTTCTGTTAACCACAGCGCTGGAACTGCTAAATCAGATTAAATCAGTGGGCTTTAGATAAGCATCCTGTTGAAAGGCTTCAGAAGAGCG
>NW_009627948.1:31436-47640 GCF_000690535.1 Cariama cristata
GCCTGGTCAGATAGTGACCTGGGTAATCTTTTTTTGAAGTTACTGCATGGCTTCTGTCTGAAACAGAGTAACCTAAAACTTCACTAGTTTAAGGTGGGAATCCCACTCACTGATCTTTTGATTCTCACTTACCTGTCTTCTTGGGGGACACTTTAAATCCAAAGTAAACTCCTGAGTTCTGAGGATAGAGCTCAAACTGGAATATTTTATTATATGTTCCTCTTGCCCAATAGTTCTGTGGAGTTATTTCATCTTTTTGTCTGTGCCTTTTGCCTGACTTGTCTGTGCCTTTTTAAGGGTCATTTCTGTGCCTCTAACTCTTCCTTCTTGTGTCCTTTTAATGTGAAGCAACGAGAACTAGCCACAGGATTTCAGATTAGGACTGTGCTGTTGACTTATTTCAAAGCATTTCAGAGTAACGTGCTCTCTAGTCTTGCTTTTTTTCAGCTATAGCTTTCATCTAATAATAAAAAAACTCCTACCCTAATAGTCTAAAGGACAAGTTTCTCTCCATGAAGAGAAATAAGGTGCTAATACTTCCCCATGTCTTTCAGGATACGGATCCCAAGTTCACAGCTAAGTGTGACCCTGCTCTTGGTTTCTCTAGCATAGACTCTAACACACCACTTACGTTTTGAGTGTTGCTTCAACCTGCCCCTGCCATTATCTCCAGCGTCTGCATCTTTGATGTCATTGTAAAAAAAGAAACAGAGCTCTTCCTGTTTATCTCCCAAAGCTTCCAAACAAAGCTTGTTCATCTGTCTGTCTTGTGCAAATTTTGAAACTTTGAGAAACATTTGAAAAAATGAGATATTAGGGGCTGGAGGGACAACAGAAGCTAATCTTACCCTTTTAGACTGGCAGAAAGGAATGAGTGGTAGGTCCTGCCCTGAGACTGCCAGCACAACCTGCATTTTGTTATTGCTGAAAACAGACTCTGCTTTCTAGGGACTCTACTTTGCAGACCTTTCAGGAGAACACCAGCTAAGGTTAAACCTCCTTTCATACTGAGGACAGAGCAGTTCAGAAACGCTGATGGCATGAGTTCATCTGCGGTATGTGTATGGGGTCAGGCTTCATGTTCTAAGGGGACAGTTGCTTCTTTCTTGTAGCATGCTGCCATCCCAACAGGCTTGGCAGGAGACCTACCTCCAATAAGCTGCTCTTAGCTGACTAATGTTTGAGAGGGGCTAGTCTTCAGACTGCTTCAGAAGCAGTCACTTCCCATGCGAAGCTTCTGTTAAGCCATTTTTTAAGCACTTACCTGCTTCTATCTTGTACTCCTTTTGAGGTGCTGATACTCCCCATTTCCCCAGTCGTTGTGCAACTGCCTGTACCCTGTATTAGCCTGATTCCTAGTAAAGTCCATGAAGATCAGTGTTCCCAACTGTGTCATCCTCTTCTGTGCCTCCTTTGAGTTATGTATGAGGTTTGAGCTTAGGTCTGCCAGCTGGGAGGTTAGCTCCTGACAAGGAGGGTGAGGGTCTGCCCTAACACAGCAAAGCCCTAGCAACAAATTGCCCAGAGCTGCTCGTTTCACTAGTAGCTCAGAAACTTGTCCCCACTTGTCCTTGCAGCTCAGTGAGGAGTCTGTTTACCTTTTGCGAAACACGCTCCAAATATCCCTGAATCAGCTTTGTAGCTAGGGCTATGCAACACAGAGACCAAGCTGATAACCACTGCATTTTGCTTTGTGTCACTTCCAAGTACAGACCAAGTTTCACTGCTGAGATCTGAGGAAATGGTGGGTGGAGAAGCCGATGCTGTGTTCACCTGGGAGATACTGATCTTATCGGCTCTATTAACAGGGAGCTGACCAAAGGAGCAAACGTGAGCACACCTTTGGCTCCTGGTTGTGCCAGCAGTACAGAACAACCACAAATGTCTGTGCTGCTGGTCTGTAAAGCAGAGAAGCTTTCAGAGCAAGGCTGGTTGAGTTTTTGTAGACCGGTGTCTGGTAGACTGATTGCTGTAAAATGGAATTTTTTCATGCTATTTAGGTAGCTTTGAGCTTGGTACAAGGTAGCTCTGTGCACCTGGCTTGCACATGATGAATGCATGAGGCCCGAGATCTTTGGCTTCCCTGTTTGTGTTTTTTTTTCTTGCCAGTTCTTCCTGGTTTACCAGTGAAGTGGTGAAATGGGGCAGCTTGCCCCTGCGGCGTGCCCGCACAGCTTGCTTGACCTTGGGGATTGCGTTGGTGCCCGCAGGCACAGCCAACGTGCCTGCCCTTGTCCTCACGCAAGTCTGCACTTCGCAGGGGAATGTTGCTGGACTAGTTGTTGCATTGCGTGGAGCTGAGGCTGAGTAACATCCCCATGTGTGGGTTTTGCCTGTTGGGGCCAGGAAATACTGTCTTCTGCCAGGAATCTGGTGAAAGTGAGGAGGTGAGGACAGTGAAGGATAGGGCAGCTATTGATGCAAAGGCATTTTTCAACTTCTCTGCAGACCCATCACAACAGACTTTGGCCTCTCCTCCCTCTTCTGGTTCCTTTCAGGGCCTGTGGTTCTGCCTATAAATAAATGATACAATATTTAATGAAGAGGATGCAAAAATGGCTTAGATGGTGTATAGTCCTGAATTCTCTTTGTGCCAGGCACATCCCAGCTGATGCAATCCTGGGTTGCCCTGTTTATCTGAAACACAGAAGGCTGCCATGGAGGAAGGGGCAGGGTCCTGAGCAGGTCCTGTTCAGGATCAAGCAGCTCTGCTGTTGTTGGACTTCTGCAGCATTTTAACCGCTTTGCCTCCCTGGACCAGACACCTGATCATCTGAAATGTTTCCTGGCACCCACTCCTCAACTTACTCGTTCTGTCAATTGAAGCAGGAAACTTGCTATCTCAAAGTAGCAGGGATAGATTTTGTTTATTTTTAAAATGATTATTTCTTCTGTGTCCGCAGCTCTCGCCTTCCCTCTCTCCCCGTGGTGGGCTGAGTTAGCAGGGAGGAAGCTTCCTTGTGGGGCTGTCCTGTTCCCAGGGCTAAGGGGCGCTTGCCGCAAAGCAAGCAGCTAACACTGTCGTCTTGCTGGTGTGTTCATGTGGCACTGAAGGCCATCTGGAGCAAGGAGAGCATCGCATTCGGAAGTGCTTGGCGTAGGACGAGCTTCAGCAATGACTGGTCTTGGAGTAGAATTCACTGAAGACAATCCGACCTGGGGATTGTCAGCCAAACCGTGGACGACGACTTCAGCCTGCAAGGAGCAGTCCTTGGTAAGCATCCACCTGGGCACTTACCTGGACGCCGTCTCTGAATTACTTCCCATCTCCAACGTCCTCCGAGGCCTGGCGAATGAATTGGATGTGTTTGTGTCTCCTGGCTGCCTGCAGTGTGATCCTCCATGGCACCTCGCTCAGCCAAGGCTGGTCTAGTCAGAATTTACACCAGTGTAAAACAGGACCTTTTCTGCACAGGAGATAGCGTGAGATTAATCTGAATTACATAAAAGCGTGGCTATAAAGTGGATTGGTGAAACTTCATTAAGTCCCTTTGTGGGCACAATTCCAGACTGAAGGAAGCAAAGTCAAATACAGACCGCTGAAGCTTTGAAAAGGCAGGTGTGAGTGTGATGCGATGCTTTGAAACACCAAATTGAGTTTAACTTTCTTGACTGTCCCTGAATATCCTACTGCTGTTATAAAAAGCTAATTTTTTTCCTAGAAAAAGCTGCAGAGCAAATATGAGCAAGTCCCATCTTAGTGCCCTTGGAAACTCATCAGAGGGACAATTTTAGCCTAGTAATAAAGTTGCTGTCCGTGCATTGCTCAAACTGCTCTTGTAGTGGCCACGTGGATCCTTCTGTGTTGTCTGCTCCCCATCTCTTCCCAACTGTGCACGTGCTGCATCTCCTCAGCTTTTCCTGCTCAAGGAATTTTTATTTAATGCCTCTTTTGGCTCCTGCTGTCCTTGTGCCAATCTCACCTTGGCTTGTGCTGCAGTGCACTGGGACTTGCGTGGCCTTTCCCACTTGCCCTCGGTGCCTTTCACTGCACCACTTGCAGCCTACATTGTCCCCCTGTGCCGTCTCTGGTCTCGCGCTCGAGCCCCTCGTGGGCTGCGGATGGAAGATGCGCAAAACAAGCTGCGGGTTCCCGGTGGGAGCAAACGGCCCCGGCTTGCGGCAGCTGGGAGTCAGCAGGCTTCCTCCTGCCCGGCAGAAAATCGGATCAACTGTAGTTTTGGAGCGTGTGATGAGGAGAATTGGGACACAGAAGCCACTACTTTTGTTTCTCTGTCAGTGTCTCTGGGTGGACAAGCCAGGCTTTGGGTCCCTCTAGTGCTTCACTGTGGGGGGCCAATGGGTCCTGCTGTTTCCTCCCCCAGGGCCAGGCTGGGGGTCCCTGGGGCAGTGCTGGCGGGGGGAGCGGAGCAGGGCCTGCCCAGCTGCCAGAGGACAACAGTTGGCAGCAAGAAATTCCAGTCCCTTTGCTCCGAGTCCAGCGCCAGGGCCCCCGTGTGTCGGCTGCTCCCTGGCACTTCACCTGGGGACAGGTGGCTGCTGGACTGGGGACAAGGAGATCTTACACAAACTCTGTCTAAAGCGGGTTTTACACTGCTTTTGGTTTGCGCTCAGAGGCTGTTCGAGGTCATGGGATGCTCTCCTGCAGCATCTGCGCTGTATCACCAGCAGGGACGTACAAGGCTAGATGTGCAAAAGGACTCACAGGTGCTTGAGTCTGGGCTTGCTGATTGACTGGGACGGCTGCTCCAGCTCCTGCGGGGCAATTTGCTGAGACATCTGTGAGTGAGGAGAGGCTCTGTGTAGAGCCTGCCAAGGGCAGCAAGCACATATATTGCTGAACACAGCTATGCTTCGGAGGGGCCAGTGTGTAAGGTTGTTTCTGCAGAAACCCATCCTTGCCTTGGGAATCCTCTCTGCGTTACCCAGAAACGTCCGAGTTGGAAAACTCTATGTCTGAATCTCTCCTGCGGTCTTGCCAGCTCTGGGATGTTAGCTAAGACATCTCTGCGACCCAGCTCCCAAGAGCAGCATTGCAGAAGAGCTCCACTGGATAACACAGAAACCTGGATTTGATTCTACTTGTGTAAGCTGTCGGGCAAGGGAGGATATTTCATCCCTCTTCCTTGAGGGAGCTGATGTGCTTCCAAACATGCGCAAATGTCCTTGATACTTCACTAGTAATGGATAAACAACAGCCTGGCTTAGGAAGAACAGATCTCGGAAGACAAATGTGATTGCTTCCACTGGGGACAGAACGGAAAACATCCAACAACCAAAGGCGTGAGCAGTGCCTACAGTGGCCCGGGACTGCTAAGGAGTATTTGTTAAATAAACGTAAAAAGGTGTGGTGAGAGGCATGACAAGACTGGCTGTCACAGTGGCACAAGCGGAGCCCAGAAGAGATCGGGGTCCCCCGTGGGGCAAGACGTCTGCCTCAAAGGGCTCACAGAACGGATGCAGGTTTACCTGGAGGGGGTGTGACTGGGTCCCATTCCCTTTCCTCCTGGTTTTCCTCCAGGCTCTGCCTGTCCCAGTTATCCCGGCGGGGGCACCTGGGAAATAACGGCAGAGGTGGAGTTGCGTCTGCCAGCCTGGCTCCTGCCCTGGCTGTCGGATGGTCCCGCTCCCGAGCCGTGCCCTGTGCGCTCGGTCTGGAGCTTACCCCACGCAGGGAGCAGCAAGCCTCGCCTGCCTGATGAGCTCTCTGGCGGCTTTTTTTCAATGAGGAAGGAGGCCTGTATCATAAGGATGGGCTGCAGAAGGAAGACGTGGATGAGGGAGAAGCATTAACACTAGCGGAGGCTGCCTTGGGCCGGTGCAGGAGCCTGGCAAAGGCTTGGTCCCACCAGCTGTGCACTGTCAGGCTCTGGCTGTTCTCTGGATTCCCTCCCTAGTGTTATCTTCACTCCTGGCAAAGAACAGGGCCAGCTTCAAACTTGGAGCCAGATTGCTTATGCCCAAAAGAAAACAAGTTGTTTTGATACCAGATAAACCATGTTGGTTGTTTTCGGGAAATTTCCACCTTTTTTTTTTTGTTTTCTATTCTCATGACATGTAACAAAAATTGGCTTTAAAGAGGATTTTAGAAGAGGAATGGTGCATCGGTCATACAGCAGCCGCGTAGTGCAGTGAATAATTGAGCCCATTGGAAAGCTGTTCCTTTGCCCTCCTTCCTTGGCTTCAGCCAGGGCTTGCTCCTGCTCTGCTTTCCTTCTGGATTTCTTCTTTTTTGGTTTTCTTTTTCTCTGTTCTTCCTTCTTTCAGGCCAGGGTACGTGTTTTCTGAGGGTCAGCCCCAAGCCAGAGGTCACAGTCTCTTTGGTGTTTAACGTTGCCATGGATTTTGTAACTCTCGGAGGGGAAAGAAGAACCAACCCCGGTTTGGCATTTCTAGCACACCCTCTGCCTCCGGGCCCTGAGAACCCCTCGCTCCGTGGAGTTTGCACAACCTGCCCGAGCGCTCTGGGGCTGCTCACTGCGCTGGCCCTGCCGTCTCGCTGGGGACAGGAGCGAACTGAAAGCGCCCGGCAGCTGCCGGCCTCCCAACTACGGCCCCTGCCGGCATCCCCACTACCGGGCGGTTGTGCCAGGCAGGGAACGCCGTGACATTTGTCATGCTGGCCTGGGTGAGACACGGGGCCTGGGGTCTCGACCTCTTCTGTGCCAGGAGACCTCCAATACTTCTGAATTGGTGAACCCCGCCTGCCATGCAATGTGGCAGGTTGTCATTAAGGGTTAAAGCATTGCTGGGTCAGCGTGATCAGATGGCAAACGCAACTGTGAGCTCCTGCCCTTTGAGCAGGGTAGAAACTCCTGCTCAGAGACGGCTGGAGGAGCAGCCTGGTAAACACAGCCACGTGAGTACGTGATAAGGGAGCACTTGCACCCGGACACAGTCCTTGGGCAAACCCTTTGCCCAGAGCTGTTAAACACACTGCTGTATGGTGAGTGGGCTGCCATCCCTCACCCCCAGCCTCCTGCGCTTGCAGTGTGACCCCAAGCTGCCTCCCTTGGGTGCCAGCTCTGGTTTGCTGTGGAGGCAAAGTGCAAAGGCATCTCCTGCATCACACCGGAGGGGCGACGGCCAGGCAGGGGCTGTCGCTGCCGGCAGGGACGGTCCAGGCCCCCGGGACAAGAGCCGACGCTGCAGGCCCCAGGAGCACGATCGGGTGCTGCGGCACCGGCTCACTCGCTTGCGGCGAAACCAGGTATGGCCATGGCAGTTTCAGCCACAGCAGGTGCGTTCCTGTAGCGTTACTGCATTCAGACTGTGTCGTTGCTTAGGTTGGCTCTCTCAGAAGCCCATCGGAGCCAGGGACCTTGCTGCCCAGCTGGAGCAGAGCGCTCTCCCCCAGAAAGGCTAAGCAGCCCCCAGCCCACCTGCCAGCAGCAGGATACGGCCCAAGTCTGCTTTGGGCTACCAAGCACCAGGCACGCACGCGAGGTTTTTAAGATCCAAGGACCAGCTCCGCAGCAATTCCCTATTGTCTGTAAGTGAAGCAGACTAGCTTTGCAAAATCAAAATATTCCTAGCAAGCCAAAGCTGCTTCCTCCAGCTGAGATTTGACTTGCCCAAGGGAAGGGCTGTTTGCTTTTGAAACGGCCAAAGTGTTTTCTGCATTAAAGACCCAGCTCACCTGTCAGTGAAAGCACTGACAGCTTGCTTATAAGGCAGCTTTGGAGTTAATTGTTTATGTAACCTATAAAAATACATTCATTCATCCTTTTATTCTTTTCTTCCCTGACAAAGAAATCAGTAAGACACAGTTTCAGGTGAGCTCTGATAGCTGGTTGCTGCTGCAGAGGGGTCAGGCATGGTGGCAGCTCAGGACTCGGCATCCCTCAGTGCTGCTCACTGTGCCTTGCTGGAGCATCCCTGCGCCTTGCTGCCTGTCATCTCCCGGCACTGGCACACACAGACTGCAGGCTCGGTAATGCAGCACCCTGCTCCTCAGAGAGCATCACACCTCTTCAGCCCCCTGGTTAATGGTTACACTTAATTACATTGCAGCAGCTGGCTCCCTGGCCCAGCTGCAGAAGGAGTGACAGATTTTAAAGACTGGATTTTCTGATCCTGCCCCTTTGAATGCATTTTTGCTGTGGCTGTTGGTAAACTGTGTGCTCCTGAGCTCAGGCTGCTGCAAAATCCTCTATGGACTGCTGCATCCCTGAGCAGGTACGTCTTTGTAAGATGTACAAGAGCAGCATTTGATGTAAGCTGGCGTGTATGGCCGAAGGTAGGAGGCTGATTTCAGCTCAGTGTGGTGTAGAATTGGCACCCAATTTATCACGGGCTCATAAACGTCCTGGTGGGAAGGGGCCTGCCGAGGTCTCTGATCCAGCCAACCCTTGGAGCAGGACTGTTGCCAATGCCAGGTCAGAACAGCTGGGGCTCTGCGGAGCTAAGGCTGAAAAACTTCCAAGGATAGAGACTGCTCTTCTCTGGGTGCATGTCCCAGGGCTGCACCACCCTTCTGGGAAAGCAGTTTTATTAACACACTCCCTGAACCGGCCAGGCTGCAATCTCTGCCTCTCGCTTCATGTTATATTGTCTTAACCAGCTGGAAAGACTTCAGCTCCATCTTCCCTGTATCTGCCCTCCAAGTCATGGTAGACTTGTGCTAAATCATCCCAACCTCCTCTCCTTCCCAGCTAACCAAGCCAGCCAGCTCCACCTCTCCCCGTAGGCAACGTCTCCTGACCTCAACCAGCCTGGTGGCCCTGCTGGGTCCTCTCCAGCTTCCCAGCAGATCCATGCTCATCCTGGAGGGGCTGTTCACAGCCACCGAGACCTGCTGAAAGGAGATGCTTAGAGCTGGGGCAGGCTGAAGTCAAGCTCGGAAACAAGCTCCTTGTTGCATCTGCTTAAATAAGGCTTCAGGAGAACCTGGTTTTGATTGATTTCTGAATGAGGTGGGTCTGAACCAGCTGGCAAGTTAAGTGCCCAGCAGTGATAAGCAAGGCCTGCCCATGCCCATCTCCTTGCAACACTGCAGCATCCTGACCACTGAGGGCTATAGGGCTCTGCCCTGGACTGTCTCCTCCGCCACGAGAAGTAGCCCCTTCCTGGGTGCAACAGCTGGGGACATCACCAGCACAGGTCTGATGTGCCCTGAGCCCCAGACTATGTGGGGCTCTCCAGAGTGACAGGCACCTCTCCACTGCCTCCTGGGCACTGCCCACTGCTGCTGGGGCAGGTCCGAGGGGCTCAGCTGCTCCCAGACCCCAGAGGCAGTGTGGCCGGACCCCAGGGGAGCTGTTGCAGCTGGCTTGCCCTGCCCAAGGCCAGCTCATCCATCCTTACCTTGCTGGCACAGCTCGCCCTGACATGGAGAAGCGTGTGTAGTGCTTTATTTAGATAGATATCAGGGAAGCTACGCAGGGTCAGCCTGGGCATTTCGGCTGAGCTCTTGGTGGGCATTAGGGTTCCTCTTCTTCTCCCTTCTGTGGGACTGGGATGTGCTGGGCAGCCCGTTCCTGCCCAGAGCTACCTGGTCCTCACTGATCACCCCTCTCTGAAGGATGGCGTCAGATGCCTAAGGCTGCTTCTCCAAGGTCTGAAAGATTAGACTGGAAGTTTTCTGGGTGGGAGATGTCCCAGGGCTGAGGTCAGGGACAGAAATGTAATGTCTGCCCCGCTCTGTTATACAATCCACTGTTAAATAATCACTCAGGGTCACTGCGCCTGCCAGGTGGCTGCGGCTGGTGCTGGGGCTGCATGGAAAACAGGCTGTGGTTTGCTGTCCTCAGGACAAGAAGAAGAAGGAAAAGCAGTTCCATGCTTTCGGGCAGTCCTGGGAGCCTTCCCAGCCTTGGGGTTCCTCCTTGCAAGGTGCTTTTTGGTGACAAAGGCACCAGCCTCGCAAGGGCACAACCAATTCGTAAAGCCAGCGGCCCAATATTCGCAGTGGGGAGGTGCCTTTGGCCACTGTGAGAAAAGGCTGGCATTTATCTGCAGGATGCTGTGGCTCGATGGGTGCAAGCAGTGACCCGTGCCTGTTGCTGGGATGCCAGGTCTCCATCGTGTCTGGGCTCTGCCACATCAGTTGCCCACATGCACAGCTCACCTGCCCCGGACAGCAAGCTGCCCCACTTTTCCCATCACTCAGCCCCGAAGGCTGCAGAGCCATGGCACTGAGCGTGCTCGCCTGTCCCTGCGGCAGGCTCTTCGGTGCCTGCCTTCCTGTGATCCGGGCAGGCATTCTAGCTTAATGCAGCTATTTTGTTATTTAATCCTGCTTGATTTTCCTTAACACCTTTCCAAATGTTTTAAGCTATCCTTTGTGGAGCTCATCCACTGTTTAATCTGAGATCAAATGATTGTATCTTGATCCCTGGATCTCAAATGAATTTGGTTTGGGCAGCTAACCCTCCATCCCTCTGCTACAGCCAGGCTGCATTTATCCAGGGCAGGCAGAACCAGGAAAGGAATAAAATGCCTTCTCCCTCTCCTTCTCTTGCGGTTTCTCTCTCTCGCAAGTTAACGTTACTTGAGCTGCACAAAATAGGTGATATCCCCCTGATTAATATTTCCAAATCATTTTATGTTTTCCTTATGATGAGCCATTAGAGCCTCCTTTTGTCAAACTACCTAAATGTGGTCAAAGCCAGTGCAATACTGTGCTTTTTGTGGCTGACCGGGTGCACAGAGGAAGCCGACATGGAGCGAGTGTACAAGACAGCACCTGAATCCATTGTACAGTCTTCCTGGAGGACCCAGCCGAGCTCTCGACGAGCAGTCCCCAGCAGCAACCTGGCACTGTGCTTTTCTCAAAGGACGCGTGCACTTTGCTTGCGTGGCATCAGAGTGGCTGCCTTTATTTCGACGCACCCGCCCGGCCCGCAGGAGAGCGTTTCTCAGCCTGGCAAGGGGAGACCTGCACTTGCTCAAACTCCCCTGGAGCCAGCGGAGCAGCCGCCCTTTGCAGTTCCTAAGGGCACCGAGGCAAACATGGGGACCCTGTCAACACAAGCCCTGCTGCCTCTCGAGCAAGCCTGGGAGCACGGCTGGGGCCGGCAGGTACCAGCCCCCATGACCATCCCTTCCCCATGCTCTCCTCTGTCACACGGAGAGGTTTCGGGGCAGAGAACCTCTGAATCAGACCAGCACAAGTCCGAAGATGACAGGACGCTGATCTCCGCCCCGTCTTCTTGGTGCTGCTGAAACTTGGCTTCTTGTTTCCTTGTGATTGCCCACGGCTACGTGGCGGGACCTCTGCTCAGACGCATACAAAGAGGCTTGGAGAAAGATTAAATACCATTTTTCTACAGCGTGTTCTAGATTTTATTAACAGTAGATTAAATCTAATTAAATTCACTCATTAATCCAGCCAGATTAAATGGCACATTCTGCATTGTGTCCTTAGCTTGGCCCAGAGGCCAGACTGAACCTGGAAACGCAGACAGCAGAACTAGTCTGGTCCTTCATGTCTAGACTCAGCCCCAGGCTTTGATTCAATGCCAGAGATTGGATCCAGTTAGTTCCATCAGTGTGTTGAGGCCCCAGACCCAGGCCTGGTTCAGAGCATCCTGGCCCTGGAGGGTGCTGCTGCCCCAGGCACCCTCTCGTAAGCCCACAGTGCTACTCGAAAACTTCTCCCAAGCTGGGCAGGGTGGGCTGTGACTGCGTGGCTAAATTGCGTCCAAACCCATGCTGATGGAGCGACGGGCTGATGCAGCCTCATCCACGGGTGTGCGGGAGACCCTGTGCTGGAGGGGGTTTGCCTTCCAGGAAAGGACGAGAGCTGCAACTCAGCTTCTCTGGTGCTGTGGGAACTGGCACCCCGAGCAGCACTGCAGGCTCCACAGGAGCCAGTGCCTAGCCCAGGCTTCAAAAGCAGCCTCATCTTCTTGTGCTCTTGCGCAACAGTGAGATGGAAATCACACTGTCGTTATACAGACCCAGCTTCAGCTGACTACGGAGCTTCATTTCCAGGAGCAGAAGAAAACCACTTAGCCATTTAATCTTTTGAAGACTTCAGTCACCCTGATAGATGAAGACAGGGCAGGGTAGGGGAGAAGGCTCCCATTCGCACCTGTGAGACTGCCACCTCCATGGGCAGGCTGTGTGCCACCACCCCAGGGAGCCTCCCTAACACCCACCACGCGGGAAAGTGTGGCTCCAGAGTCTGCCCACTGCCCTTTCCCCGGCTGTGCCACGGCCCCTCGATTTAAACCCTTAATCCTGGGGAGGTTGTGCAATAGCTCCTTCGGGCTGAGAACGGATTATGCCCGTTTCAAAGGTGTTTGGCACTGGGGCTGCACTGGGAGAGCCCAGTAAACCGGCCCAACCCCTCCTGCCAAAGCACCTGTAGGCAATTCCTGCAGCTGGTGCCTAGCAACATGCTCTGACAACAGCTAAAATTCAATGTTATTTCATCCTTCCTCCCCAGAGGAGCAGCTCTTGAGTCATCATCAGGAGAGAATGGGATGTGTCTCCCACTTGGCTTGCTATAAATGAGCGGTATGCGAGGGGCTCCGCTCTGTCTCTTGAGCGTGCGTGCTGCTGCCAGCTAAACAGGCATCTCCTCGCTGCACGTGGGACAGCTGCAGGTTCAGGAGATTTCATAAATTGGTTTTTTCCCCTCCTTCCCAACTTGCTTTCTTCTCCCAACAGCTTCTTTGCTACCTTGGAGGTCTCTGCAGGGAAGAGGCAGGTTTGGATCCATGCTGAGTCCCACCTTGGTTTTGCTCGGGCGAGCCCCGGGTCGTGCAAACCCATAGGGATAGCTACAAGCTTGGGGCCGTGCTGGGTGCTCGCTAGTGACACAAGGGAACTTCTAGATCACCCGCATGACAGATGGGTCTGAGGGAGGTGCTCTTGGGGAATGGCGGGCATCGGAAAAAAATGCACAGGAAACTAAGCTTGCCATTTTATGGGGCTGAGATCTTTGCAGAAGTGGTGAGGCAAATGCCAGCCAGCCTGGGCAGGACCGAGCAGCGTGTTTCTGCGTGTGGGCAGGGTGGAGGGATTGGTGCTGGGAAGAGGGAGTCCGCAGGAGGATCCAGCTGCAGAAGGGGCAGGGGCTCGGTGGGCAGCACAGCCCCCGGTGCCTGCAGGCACTGTGAGCCGGGGAGGGGGGCCCCAGCTGGAAGAGGTGGGAAGCTGTGAGTAGATGCAGCCCGTCAAGAGTAGGGCTGCGGTGCCGCAGCCTGGGCGCTTCTCAGAGAAAAACGAGATGAGGTGCCTTGCAGGGCTTTTCCAAACTCTGGGAGGGTACGTGCTTGCCTCTGGGAGCAAGTCTGAGATCCAGGCAGATTTCCCAGCAGGAGACTGTTAGGAAATCTCAGGCTTGCCCAAGTCACGCAGCTCCCTTGGTGGTGCCTGGCGGGAGGGCAGCTGACCGCCGCCTGCCCCGGCTGTTCCCGGGGCTAGCACTGCTTCTCTGCGGCAGGGCTGACCTCCCCTCTCCTCCGCAGCCTTCTCCCTCGGGAAGCCCTGGGCGGCCCTAGGGACTGCAGCCAAGGGGTCGGAGGCGCCTCATTGCTGCGGATGGTGGGGGCTGCCAGAACAACCACCTGTGTCTCACCGCTGTCTGTCCTCAGCTCCCGGCTGCCTTTGGTGCTGTGTGGCCTGGAAGGAAGACTGAGACTCACCTTGTCACTAGTCTGGACTCTACGGCCTGCAGCAGATGAGGAAAGACGTTGCTAAGTGCAGTACTGCCAACAGAGACCTCTCCAGCTCGTCCCAGGACCCTCAGCCCTTCAGGATGGAAGATTGCTCTGTTCCCCAGCCCAGGAGCGGTGTTCAGCATGCTTCAGGTGGGTGTTTGGCTTACGTGTTTGTCATCATGCAGGTCACCTTCAACAAACCCAGCAGCATTGCACAGGCTAGCTGACAGGGATAGAGAAGCATTTTATACAGAAAGGCATTAAGAACCTGAGTCTGATCTGGCCTTTTCTAGTGTTCAGTGGGTGCCTCTGCCTGCCTGGGTGAGGAACTGTCCTGTCCCCTGCCATGTCCTGCTGTCTGAAGGCCAGGAGACGTTGTGGGGGATCCATTTCCCTTCCAGCTGCGGGAGGAGACGGCTCTGCCGGCAGAGCGGCTGAGCAACCCCTGCCTTGGGCAGAGCTGGCTCGTTGCACTGACACCGGTTGCGTTGACTGGCCGAAACTGGGTTTGGGACAAGCAGAGTTTTTTAAACCAGCATGGCCAAATCCTGGCGAAGATGCCGCCTGTAGCACAAAACTGTGCCTTTGCTGGCTGAGGGGACTACTGGCCCTGCCTGCACTTGCAGGTTAGACGTGT
This sequence comes from Cariama cristata, assembly GCF_000690535.1. Taxonomy (NCBI): domain Eukaryota; kingdom Metazoa; phylum Chordata; class Aves; order Cariamiformes; family Cariamidae; genus Cariama; species Cariama cristata. Next base: position 45,648 of record NW_009627948.1, read on the forward strand.
CCTCCTGCTCCGGCGGTCCCTCCCCACCACAGCCTGCCAGTGGTTTGTGCAGTTGCTCCTAAGCTCCTTTAAGGCCAAATCCACTGCCAGCTTAAGCAGTTTCAGTGCTAACTCCTTGCACAGCCTGGCTCAGAGGAAAGTGGCACGCAGCTGGGAGAGTGGTGGAGATGGGAACCTTTGCAGCCAGGAGATGACATGTTGATAGCAAAATCCTCAGCTTAGAAAACATCTCCGTCCTTCCTGCAAACATAAAAGGACAGAATTAAGGCAGAGCTTTCTGACCTCCAAGTTCTTGACTTCTGTTCTCACATTACAGCAGCAGCAAATCCTGTTCCATGGAGCAGAAACCTATCAGTCTGTATATGCACTATTTCAAACTCTTCTCTGCGTAAACTCTTCCAGACTTGATCAGAAACAAGGCTGTTTACTAACAACAGAACTGGGAAACTTCTTTAGTATTGCGTTTTTTTCCCCCAGTTTTTTAGTTTTTGTATTGAGCTGCTGAATCTTAAGTCTGTCAGTTAACAGTGTTTCTAGCTTTCAATGTGTTTTACTTCCAGGTATTTCCCTTTGCCTGATTTTCTGCATTTCTCTGAAATACCTCTGTATGTAGGGTGTGCTCTGCCCTCTTTCTGATACCCAGAAAGGTTTTCCTCTTGACTTGGCGTGAGGTTAGAAGGACAGGCACACTCATTTTCCCCAAATAAACAGAGGATATTAGACTGCAAAAGGCCAATGGCAATGTTTTTTTCTAGCATTCATAGCAACGCTTCTGTACAAAGGGGTTGAATCCTGCTTCCATTTATGCTGATGGAAATCTAGAATAATAAAGTTCTTGACAGTTTTACACCATTGCATATTTTATTATTACAAGTGGCGTAACTAGAATTGAATATATGATACTAGTTTGATCATTTTGTTGTTCTGCAGTTCTCACTTGCTGTGATTACAGCATCTTTTTGACACTTTAGTGTCTTTTTAATGTGTTTTAGACATCAAACTTTGTGAGGCAAGGACTGCCACCGTAAGCACAGCACCAAGTGTAATGGACCCCAATGTTAGGAAGACCGTTATGTGCTACCTCAGTAGTAAGGGACTGAAAGCAGGGTTTGGAGGAGGTTTGGAAAGCACTTCCAGGTGCAATGACAGCCTGTTAGTTTATGCTTTGAAGATCTCTTCTAAGCTTTCCTTCCACCTCTGTTTAGGCAGAACGAAACTCTGCTTGTTTTTTAGATTGCTGTCACTCAGAAGTTGCATCTCCAGGATGAAAAAAGTTAGCATAGCTCAAGACTTTGAGAAAAATGGTTTCTACAGAGAACATTACCACAGTGAGGTGCGTTTTTGTGAAGCTGTTGTGCACTTCGTATGCTGATTACTGCTGTTGTAACAAGTGACAAGGCCAGACTGACCAATTTGATTGTGAAGGTTTACATGACCTTTAGCAACAGGAAACCTCAAAGACCTAAAAGCTTTGTGCAGTAAAGACAGCTAGTTTTAACAGTTGGCCTTTTATAGGGACGCAGTGAGGTCAGTTTGGGTTTAGAGGAACAAGGCTCTTACAAAAGCCAGAAACAGCAGCACTGTTTGGTCCCTTGGAAACTTGTGTGTCATGTTCTGATTCAGAGCTGTCCTTTTGCGTGTGTCCAGCCCAAACGCAGCAGCAGTGCCACACCGAGCACTCAAGAGTGCTCAAGAGCTGGTGTTACTGCCAGAAATGCAGAGCGCTTGGGTCACTTTCCTGGCTGTCCCCGTGGCTGAACAGAGGTGGGAAAGGGAAGTGAGGGCCCACTGGGGCGACGGTGCAGTGCAGGTAGAGGTGGATGCCATCAGATAGCCTTAAGGGATGGGCCTGGTGGCACGCTGGCGGCTGGCTGGCTGCGTTCTGTACGTGAGCGAGCTGCGCTGAGAGCAGCAGCAGGCCGATGCCGAGGGAGGAATCCCCGAGGGATGCTCACCCTGAGGTGTTCCAAGCGGCCACTGGGCCACCTCACCT
>NW_009627949.1:0-1377 GCF_000690535.1 Cariama cristata
TAATAATAATAATAATAATAAAGTTATTTTGCAAATAGAGTTTTAGCCAGCTTGTTTGGTAGTCATAGCCTATTCACTTAGGCTGATGATGACTTTTTCTGCTAAACACTCTCCACTCGACCTGACAACTCAATGTTTTGTCCACATTACCCCAATGCATACCAATAACCCAGTAATGAAAATATATGGATATCTTCTCACAGCTGAATTCAAGATAACACACATAAATATCCACTGTCAAACTAATAGAAAAGTTGTGTCTAGAAACTGTGAATGACTAGCAGACTGTTTGGTTTTTTCTTGTTTGTCCTGTTTTTTTTCCACTAATTGCATTTCAGATTTATTTTTTAAGCATTAGGAAATGGTGCAGTTTGATTTCAATCCGATTCTTTCAGTTGTCAGAGTTTAAAAGTGCTTTCCCACACTGTTCTACTGCCTGGAGGCTTTAAACAGACAAGATTTTTTTCATTGTGAGACCCTGGCATTAACATAAAGGATCAATTTTCAGCCCTTTTTGCAATTGGAAGCAATTCATGCACAGAATAAATAAATATCCTCTTTCTTACACAAGTTTACAGAAGTGTAAAAAAAATTCTCCAATGAAGTCAGTTCAGCTATATTATTCACTCTAAAGGCAAATTAAATGAAACAAGATTTTCACCCTCAGATACTAAACCTTGATGAAAACTAGAAGTTCCATCTTAATGAATTTTTTTCATACATTTAAGATATTGGTGTTTATTTCTGTATGACCTGGATTATCCAACAGGCCATGAACAATGCATATACACTACTTCTGCTGTTGAACAAGGTGATACATTTCATTAGTCAAATGTAAGTATTTGCAGAACCAACCAGATATAATTGGGTGAGTTTTTAAAGAAAGCTATCAGCTATTTCACGATTTTCACACTTCAGTCTCTTGAAAATGACACCTGCAAGATAAAAAGGTTATGAGAGTCAGATGCTTATAACTGATTCAATTTCTTCTGTATTTACTTGTAGGAACAATTATATAATGCAATTACATTTTAATAATTTAACCATTGAGAGTGATGAGGATTGTAATTTAAATATCTAATATATTTCCAACATTCTTGGAAATAGACTTTGACTTAAAGCTCAACGGTAATGTTCTATTGCTGGAAAATGAAAGACAGAAAACATTCCTATTTCTTGTAAAAAAGAGGAGAGGTTTTAGATACTGTCTTGTCTGGTATAGACACAGCACGAAATGAAGCTCGTCTTGCACTTCAGTCATTAATTCTCAAGAATATTATTATGATATAAAACAAGAATGGATGATTTCTCTAAGCTTCAGCTTTTACTTCCACTGTTCCCAAGCCAATGTGTTTATATTTCCAGAGTGTTTATATT
>NW_009627950.1:0-11138 GCF_000690535.1 Cariama cristata
GACAGAGGGGCCCGGGAGGGGACAATCCCCCGGAGCCGTTCCCCTTCTTGCCCTGCTCATGGGTGTGGGGCTGACACGGGGCTCCCGACCCCTCCCCGCAGCAGTCCTTGCTGAGGAAACGCTGAATTCAGGAGGCACGAACTTTTTTTTGTTCTTTTTGGGGGGGTTCTTTGGTGGGGGGCTCCACCCCAGGTTGAGTTTCCTAGCTGCATCCCCTGCCCGCGGCAGGGACACACTCTCCTGTGGGCAGCCTCCCCACCCCCCCTTGTCACGGGGGCCACAGAGCTGGGGCTGGCAGGCAGACTATGCCAGGGCTGTGATAAGGAGCTCCCCCCTGCCAGGGGGCTATCAGGAGCCCACCTCAAACCCACTGGAGAGAGGCTGTCAGGGGAGCATTTGCAGCTCTGCTTGTATTTGTGGTGTTGGGGAAAAAGGCAGAAAACACCCGCAGTGGGGTGAGGCACTCTCTTGTGGCAGGAGCCTGGGGAGCAGTGGTGGAGGAATGCAGGCAGCCCTGGAGGGCTGGTCCTCCTCACTGCTGTGCATCCCTCTGGGAAGCAGCTCGAGCACAGGTGCTGAGGGGTGCGAGCGAGGTCAAGACCTGTCTTCCTCCCTCCGCACATCCAGCCATTGGAGCTGTGGGTTCAGCTGGCACAGATGCAGCTCTTGGGGTCCCTTCTTCGCTTGGCCCCAGGGGCAGGGAGGATCCAAGGAAGGATACGCACCAAGGCTGCTGGAACAGGCCTTGCCTTTGATGCCTTTCCCGAGAACAACGCTTCCAGCACAAGCTCACGAGAGCACGATGGAGCACCAGGAGCACTGATGTCAACCAGGGGAGGCCCTTCCAGCATTTGGTTCATGTGAGGTCCTGCGTAACCAGTGCCAGCACACGTGAATGGGACAGGGCACATGGAGCATCCAGGGGAGGGATGGCTGCAGGTGCTGGAGCCTCTGCCTGGCCAGCAGCAGGCAGGGGAAGAGGAGGCAAAGTGTAGCCTCCTCTTTGATCTCCTCTGCTCCGGCTAACATTGAGTTGTCAGGAAAGAAGGTGCCTCCATTTCAGGGTGATTCATGCTTGGCTGGTGAGGAGAAAAAATCAGCTGCTGCTGATTTAAGGGAAGACACCTGCCTGTTCCTGTGGGCAATGCTGAAAGGTAATTGAATTAGGGCAGTGGGACAGTGCTGGCACAGCTGCGTTCAGCTCTTCATGCACCCAGGACGGTGGACAGGAGGATCTGTGCCCATGCCCAGTGAACCCATTTTGAGAGCAAAGGCAGCTCCTTCCCAAAGGATATATACAGATGTATGTACACTCTCTATACAGAGAGTGTACCTGCCAGGATATTTTCCAGTGCCATGGTTATCGGCATGGACCCCAACTCAACAAGAGTTGAACATCCAAGAACTGGTTGTGTCGGCTCTCCTTTTGGAGCTGCTCCTGAACAGTAAGCTTTTACACACTGCATGCTTTTTACACGCTGCTTTTGCAAGTGTGTATAAAATGTAGCTATTGGTTTAAACCTATATATGCAATGTACAGCTTCAGAGTATGAAGACACGGTGTGCTGAGAACGAACCCCGCCGTGGCAGTGGGCTGGCCATTTGTTTCTGCCAGTTTTGTTCCCAGAGACGTGAGTTATTCTTGTCCGAGGACAGAATGGCTGTAAGGGGAGATTATAGGGTGGATGTTAAAACCAACTTCCCAATAACATTGGGAATTGCAGGAAATCTTTAGGAAGAAGGTGTCCCTGTGACTAAAACCCCAGGGCAATATTAGGGATACCCCATCAGGCACTTGTGCAGTGCAGGTGACAGTTGGGACCCGGCCGGGGGGCTGGGGAAGCTGCTCCACTGGGTGAAACAGAGAAACTGCTGCTGCTGCTGCCCTCCACATCTAACGGCACCAGAACATTGCCGGGAGGTTGGTGGGGACAGTGCGGTGACACCGAGGGACCTTTCCCTCTGCTTCCATTTCTACTCTCTGCTCCCCCTCAGCAGATTTCTGCCTGCACTTTTTCCTGAGTTGCTTCACCAGGAGCTGCAAAAGGCAAGGTGGACAGCAGGGCCAGGGCGTGACTGCTGTCAGCAAAAAGACGTTTCTAAGCTATTTTGAGTTTTGCGGAAACAACTATTTATTTTGGCCACAAGGAAGAAAAGAAGAAGCTTCTGTCTCCACCACAGGATCTGTGCAGTCCCGGGTGGCAGATGTGCCTTGGTGGGTACTGTGGGACACGCTGTCTGCCGTCAGCCCCCACGGTGCCCTGCAGAGCGTGGTGGGGCTTTGCTCCTGCTCCTCACAGGGATCGTGGCAAGGAAGTGGGCAGCTGTGCCTCTTCCTGAGGGGCTTTCAGGTAACAGGTTCAGCTCTGAACCTCTCTGTCCTTCCTCCCCACCAGCATGTGAGGGCCTTTGAGGGCTAGGCACCAGTCAAGAGCTCTCTTCCCTTCCTTGGTTCTCACCGAGCAATGGCCAACTGCTCGCTGAGACTGACTTAAGAGCAGCTGGCCCAGGCGCTACCCAGGTAGAGCAGCAGGGATAATGAGGAACGATGCAAACAACCAGAGGGGATGGTTGAGGTCCCTTTGGATCATGAGAAATCCTCCAATGCTGTGTGATGGTCCTCTTGTAGTAATGCCTCCACTGGGTGTTTACTGTGTATCTGGTGAGGAAATGTGACCCTCCTTTTCTCACATGAACACTTGTGATATAGTCCTCTGTAGGCTCAGGATGTGTCTGTGGCAGCTAATAAAAATGTTCAGATGAAGCAACCAGCACCTGCCTGGTGCTCTCCAGGAGGGCTTTGGAGTTGTGTTTGCAACCTTTGAGGCCTTGAGTGGGGAATTCACTTCCTTCCATGGGCAAGTTGATCAGACACCAGTTGGGAAAGCAGAGGATGTGGATGGGATATCCTCCATGTGGGCTCCTGGTGGTTTCTGAAGCCTGCTGCAGTTTCTAAAACAGGCTGGATGGCAAGGGCTCTCTAGATAATGAACAGGGTAAGTGCCAGTCAGCCAGTATTATTCCTGCGAAAATTGATTTGAACACTGCACAGACTGAATTGAATTTCATGATTAATTATCCCAGGAGACCCCAAGTATTGGATAGGTGCCTTCATTAAATAAATATCATGCAAATAATTCTTGGCTCCAAGAGAAGGGGATTGCATTTTCAGATCTGGAATAAGACTGGTGTGGGAAGGGCACTCATCCTGCACACTAAATCAAGATGAAAACACCCGGCCAGGAGGCTCGGTGAGACATGCTGGTGCTGAGGCCCTGGCTGTCATCAGCTGTACCTGCCGCCTCTGGTTTCTTGGGAAGGGACCATGTGCGAGGCCCGGGTGCCAGCACTGCTGCATCAGAGAAGCCCCTGCCTTGAGCCTCTGCCAAAATCTCACTTGTTATTATGGCCAAAGGCACCCAGGTTTGACGTGCAATTTCCACAAGGTGGATGTCTACCGCGGTGCTTGCACACGCATGTGTCCATCATCTGTATCGGCCCATAGAGCTGTGTGCAAGAGATGCAGCTATTGCTTTGCTCCTTCACGGTGTGCATGCTGCTTTTTTCACATGCCTTAACAAGCCAGTGCATCAGCTGAGCGGTGACAACTGCCCATCCGCACAGCATATATCCAACGGTGTGTCTTGCCATAAACCTTTTTGCTATAGATTAAAAGAAACCAATTTCTTTTGCCTCTGTTGCAGGGTGATGTCAGAAGCAGAAGACAGTCATGCTGGCTCAGCCGAAGTAAAGGAATCAAAGAAACATGCATGATGCTAAGGCGTTATTAACCTTCTGAATTTAATGTTGTAAATTTGACTTTTCTTCTCCCATCTCTCTCCTCTCTGTGGATCACTGCTGTCCCTCCAGGACACACCTCTCGTTGTGAATCGTGAGATGTCATACCTTGTTGTTTACTGTGCAGGTCACCTTGTGAGTGCTCTGAGACAATTAATCACCCCAGTCCTGAGAGAAAACTCTCAATCCTTCAATTTTCTGGTTGCATTCAACTGAGTAATGTCCTTGCAGAGACAGGGGAGAGAAGAGTTTCCAATTAATCTGCAGATATTTTATTTTTTTAAAAGGTATTTTTGTGAAGCACCTTGTAATACATAAAGTCCCATGGCTACATATCCTGAAGGAAAACGCGGGCAGCACAGCTCGTCGGTTCAAGCAGGCATGGGCGAGCTGGCCAACGGCAGGCTCAGCTCTCACACAAATCAGGCAGCAGCAAACGGGATCAATTCCCACCTGGTACAAGGGCTTTTGGGTCAGAAAACCTGGCCACACTGTGGTGCTGCTTGAACCAGAGAAGGTAAGGTGTATTAACATGCACTGAGCATGAGAATCACAGAAGCTTCAGATGCCAGGGCTTCGGGCTGAGAAAATAATAAAGAGCTTTCACAGAGCTTTCTGATATTAAATATCCAAAAATTACTGGAAGGAGGAGAGTAAGTTTTTATTGAAACACCTGTCTCCTTGGTTGCAGAGTTCCCACTTACACCGTTTCCTATCCCTTCCGGCTTCACTCCCTGATACGCTTTTGAGGCCACTCATCTTCATCCCTTGCCGCTGCGCAGGGAACGTGGTCCTGCATAGCCCACACGTGGGTGTGCAATACTGCCGGGCTTGTCTGTGGGTAAGACCTGCAGGGACTGCCATAACGGGGCCCTCCCTCTATAATACCAAAAGTTCATTTAAATTATTATGCTTAATGTTGGCTATGATAATGAGTTACTATGTATTACAGTACTGGCTTTGTTTCCTTCTCCAAATTTGGTCCCTTCTGGCGTTGGAGCAAGCTTTTACCCATCTGAATGACAGCATCATCATCAGATGTGGTCTACAGGCACAGGACTATCCTCCAACAGCCCCTCTCCCCTCCTGGAGGCTGTGGTTGGGAGTATGGTTGCCATGGTGGTAGCGAGACAATTAAAATGGCTTTATAACCAGCTGAAGGTACTGACTGTTTCCAGGATACCATATATCCTAATCAATCTCAGCTCTGACAGACCTTGGAGTGAAGCCAAGTCCAATGACAGCAGTTGGTGGGGTTTAATTTTTTTCTTCCTTCTTCAGTCCTCTAGGGTTAGCTTTCCTGCATGGGTTTAAAGCTGCAGTTCAAGGTAAAAAAAAAAACAAACCCTCCATCCTTTCTGGATATGGTATCTTTCATTCCACATACTTTCATTTGGGCCATGTAGCACGAAAAATGTATAAAGTTATCACTACTCTTCTGATCTCTTGACCTGCAAGAAGCTGAACTGGCTTCCTTGCATTGACTGATGGGTGCTGCCCTTTAGCTGAGCTCAGGGGATAAGGGATCTCTTTGTTGGAGGCTCCTCCTAACAGGCTGTGCTGCTCCCCCTGCCAGGCCATTCCCGGTGGGTGGCGGGGGCTGGAAGCAATATGTTGGAAGTCACACTGTATCCCAACAGCTTGGGATTCAGAGCTGTCAAGCAGTGGCTCATTGTTAGTACAACTTCTTCCAGAACGCCAGGAAAAGAAAAGGCAACTTAAAACTTTTTATGACCTGCTGACACATGAGTCTGGTAGGAATCTGTGAATCCAGAGGAATAGTGGAAGGGTTTGGAGATCTGCTGCTGCTGCTGCTACTAGTTACAGGTTATTTTTCAAAAAAAAATGTGAGATGGAGGGCTCCTCAATTCGCATCTGGTTCTTCCAGCTGGCTTATATGGATCTAGCTTGTGGTGTAGGTGCTGCCCTGTGCTGGGTCAGCACTTCAAATGGATGTATAGTATTTTTCTGAGGGTTTCTTGTATCTTTGCCATGATTCAAGAACAGCTGAATTCCCGTTTTAGAGAGTTTCTGATGTATACAAGCCCTGAAGTGACTACGTAGTCCCAGATAGGCAGCTGGGCCAGCCGTGTCCTCCAAGTCTGGATGAGTTTGCGGTGTGAGGCTATAGGATGGCACAAAATGGCACTCCTGATTACACTACTTCTCTCCACATTTCTAGAGAACTCAGCTCAGGGCTGCCCTGTGTAGGACTGGGCACTTCACCAGTGCAGGTGCTACAGTGGGTTTCAATGTCAGGTCTCTTCTGCATTTTGTGGTGACACGTCTAGCTCAATGTTCTCAACATTCCTTTTTCTTGAATCACTTACAGACAGAATGCTTAAAACAACCACAATTATCAGCATTAAAATAAAATTAACCTCAGTCCAACTGAGGTTTATGACCCTGCTTAAACCTTCTAGGGTTGTGAAGCCTGTTTTGGAAGCTGCTGGTCTATGCCTTTGCAATCAATCAATAGCATGCCATCAATCGCTGTATATTATTTGCTTTAGATTATCAGATCTTGCACAAGTCTCCTAAATTCTACCGTGCCCGTAGATCTGCTAGCTCTTCACTCTCTGTTTGGATTTACCTGATCCCTCCAGCTGGAAGAGTCTGCAAACAGCCTCCACTTCACAGAAGAGGCATTCCACCTGGGCAAATGCTCCTGGCATCTGCTGAAACAACAGATTTAGAAGCACTAGCCTGCTCCATTAGTCTCCAGGTTAGAGGGCCATTGAAAGTCTCCAGGGTAAACCAAAAACCTTGTCTGGAGGCTTTTTCTCCCTTAGGAACCGGCTACATTCAACACTTCCTCAGTGACCAAAGAGAACAGCTTGAAAAAGCCCTAATTTTATAAAGATAAGCAATTTAGCTATGTAAATAGAAAGTTACGGGTTTCTTTAAAGACTCTGCTCAAACATATTTTTTCCGTGACTCTCCCTTGACACCATTAGGTCTTCCTGGCTGCTCATTTTGGATGATTTTGTTTCAAAATATGTTTAGAAGCTTAGGTTCTAGAGAAGGACAATAATCACCCAACTAACAATGAACTTAACCAACCACATGGGGAGTCAGAATGATTTACAACTTTCAAAGGAGCTGATGCTAGCTTGCCTTTTGTCTTTCTACTTAATGCCTCTCTAATATTCTTCTCTGGACACAATGACTTTCTGAACTGTTTTTTCTCCTTCTTTTTTTTTTTTTTTCTTAAATAGAACGCTAAGTTCCTGCACCGCCTAATTCTCTGCATACAAAAGATTTAATATCCTCTAAATGACTATAAAGAACAAACCTACCAGATGGCAGACTTTGTTGCTCAAGGAGGGTGCAGGCTGCTTTTCTTGGAGAAGCATTTCAATGTGGTTTTGAAAGAGAGATCACTAGATGTATTAATCTTTTCCTTAGTGGGGTGCTGTGGTGTAACTCCGGAGAGGCGCAAGAAGAGGGAAATACACTTCGTGATCCAACAGAGAAAACAAACTGAGCTGCATGAGGAACCTTTTTTGCTAATTTCTTGAATTTCTTTGAGAAACATGTTAACTATGACCTTGAGCATCTCTGCAGAAATTTTGAGATGTAGCGTCTGGATCCTAGGCATAACTTTACACACTTGAAGAAAGATTTAAGAAAGTTACTAGCATTCAAAGACTACTTCTCCAGATTTAAAACAAGGATGTTGCTGACATATAATCAATGTTTTTCAGGAACAAACTGTTGTGCTTCATTCTCTTTCCATTTTCCTATATCAGAAGCCAAATTGCTATCAAGACTAGTTGATTAAAAGGAAGACTTCTTTAAGAGCAAATGTTTTGCATCTCACTTATTTTCCAAGTATTCGGCTGAATAATTCATCTGACACATAGCTAAATAACTTCTCTTCATAGATTATCTGAGAAGAGGTCACAATATTTACAGATGGACCTATTGTTCAGACTTATTTGCTAAATAATTTATTGGAATAATCTGTGTCTCATTTGTGGCCAGTTCCTTGGGAGATGTTGGTATCCTGATGATGTGATATGTTTCTGTTCCCAAGTGGGTGAGTGTAACTTTCTGGAATTATTTTGTGATGTAAGTGGTTGTTATTATGAGTTTGAAAAGTGTTTTCACGCTAAATTCACACTTGGTGAGTATTCCTACCAGCAAATGTGTTCCCTAGGATAACTGTGGAAAGCAAATACGAAAAAGGAAGGAACACAGTCAAAGCAAATCCATAAAAAGATTCAGATGAACAGAAATGAGTTTGCGGGACACACTTACCTCTGTTGTGAAGCAATGTGATAAAGAAGGAGACCTCCAATTTACAAGGTAGAAATTGCTATATGCCAACCAGCTACATACGCTGTATGGACAACTTGGAAGACAATCAGCTGCCAGACCTGCTACCAAACAAACATGACCCACAGTCAGTCATGTTCTTCTTGGGATATAGGTTACACAGCAAAGTGTCAAGCAAAGCAAGGTGTAAAGTTACATATGAAATGAAGAAAAGCAAGAAAAGGTAAGAAGGGCATATTAATGGGATGACAACAATCTCAGTATTAGGGATGAAGAAAATAGGGTATTTTATGTCTCCAAACTGACACAATAGCCTGTAGTAATGGACACTACCTGATACCTTGAAAGCAAGAGAATAATTTCCATCATGATCTAGTGATCAGCTTTCATCCTGAATTTGGAGATCTGATCCCCTTATCTTTGCAAGTCCTACTGGGAGACTTGCTTGGTAACAAGAAAAGAATTCAACCTAACAACAGCCCATTCATCCTGGTGCTGCGTCAAGCAAAAAGCAAGCGTTTATCTGAAACGTTAATTCTCTGCAGACCTTTGCTTCAGATCATGTTTGCTGTATGCCAGTATGTATATTAATATAGCCAGAGAGAGGCCTTATTCTCACAGAAAGTCAATTGAACTATGTTTCTCCCTACCATGAAAGAGTAGATTCAAATGGTATACCTGTCACAATATGGTCATATAGCTCAATGGGGAAAAACTACTATTCTGGATTTAATCCCAGCTATCAATTGGGAAAAGAGGTTTCAGTTTTCTCCCTCTCTAGTATTCACATCTTTCTCTAAATTTCAAAGGATGTCTTCGGGCCAACTAGAAAAGACATTGACTTTTTTAGAGCTTTGGCCATGTCTGTACAAGGATGGTATTTTTCTGTGTATATATATACATATATATGTACATCATACATACTATATCAAAATCCCTGGTCCACCCTCCTTGTTACGATAGTCTAAGATGCTTCTTTTGACAATCTTTGTGCATACACTGTTTGCTCAGTACTTGGGAGATGACCTGAGGTCCAGTGGTCCAGTGCTTTATTCTGTACTCTACAAATTTACTGGCAGTGCATTGTGGGATGCCTTTCTGAAACTACAGGAATACTGGTCTGGAGGGGTAAGTGTATTAAACTGCCAAACTCCCATGATTCACATCCTTTCCTGCCATCCATTAATGTTCCTGGCACCATTTTCAAATTACTATTGGGCAGCAGATGGAGGACATGCTGCTAAGTGCTATGATTATGAGATTCATTAATATGGATGGGATTATGCACATGCATTTGTAGTTGGGCAAGCAGAAGAATTTGCATCTGGGGTTTCCTAAGACATTGGACACTGAGGTGATACAGCTGTAGGAAATGGTGCTGTAGGAAGATATTACATTTTGTGGAAGCAGTTTTACATGATGAAATTTTTGTTTCAGGGCTCACATAGGCAGCAGCGACTGGTGGGACGCAGGTAGTGGTGCAGAACTGGATGGCCGCTGCCAGTGACAAAGCTTTTGGATGACAAAGACCAATTAGAGATGTGAGCAGAGCCCAGGGCTACAGGAGTGTAGGCTCATGAATGTGCCTATCCAAGTGGGCAACCATGCCATCATTACCTCTAGCATGTTACTGCTGACCAGGAGCTCACCAGTTGGGCTTGGGAGATCAGCTACAGCAGATATTGTCATGGGGATTTGAAATGGGGAGGTTTCTGCTCCTTCATGTCATAAGCCTGGAAATGTGTAAGAGTTGGTGCTGGCTTTGAAGGGTCATAAATGATTGACACACATGCCTAGTCTTTGCCAGCAGGAAAAGGTATTTTCCATGGTTTTGCAGAGGCTGACTGATCACTATAAAATATTCACTGCCAGTAATGTGAAGTGGAAAGGTCTGTGATGCTGTGTTATTGCAAAAATCAGGCCTGGGTGCTGGAATGGAGAGGGACTATTTGCTTCTAGAGAGGATATGAACATTATGGTTCCTCTTCTTCTTCTGGGCATCTGGATTCAGTGTATGCTCTGTTTCCCTGGCAAAGGAAGCTCTTTGTTGGTGGTTTCGGCAAGAAGGAAGAATTATTTAGCTTTGTGCAGAGTGGTTGCAGATGATCACTGGCATGTACTTCAGGAAGATGGATAGGAGGGAGGTGGTACTTCATGAGAAGGGTGGGTGTTCTCATCATGATGTGCCTCATGTGATAAGTGCCTGCAGTGTTTTTGCACATCCGTAAGAAGAGAGACGTCCTGAAGGAAATATTGGAGCCGGAATGTGAGTGGGAGCAGGAGGCAGAAATTTAATATTTTAGGCAGATGAGGAAAGCATCTCTGCAAAATGACCAAAAAAGTCATGACCACAACATAATGGATGTTTGGTGCACTGAGGACAGAGAGTGATTTTTGGCCTATGAATGCACTGTAACCAAGGAAATGTCTTCCTGTTTGATGTATTGATGGTGTGTGGGCATGATCTGTCATTTAGGGGTTGAGCTGGATCTACATGACCTTTTCCAGTCAAATGCACCAAAATGAATTTGAGTGAGGAAAGGAATATATGACACGTTGAATAAAAATCCAAAGGCTGCAGTGAGGAAACACACAAACGTAACAACTGTGAAAGAGATGCCTGGTTGGACTAAGGATGTATAGGACCACAGAAAGGTGCCAAAGCAGGGCTGGCAGCAACAAGAGCTCTAGGATGGTATGTGCCCTGGGGTTTTCTGTGCCAAACCCAGTCTCCCCAGCTGTTTGCCTCTGCACTGCCCATACAATCCCTCCTTCCCAGGCGCCCCATTCTCGTTCTTTGGAAGCACCTCAGGAAATGCCATCTCCCTGCTGTCTCTGCAGCCGCTCTGCTGGGATGCGTTCATTCGGCCCTGGCACAGATGTTCTCACACACTTTTTCCCATTCAGGTATCTGTCAGCCTCCCTGTGTGTGATAATGCTCATCTTCACACAGGTTGTGTGCTACAAGTGCCAAGGGAAATGATAAAACCTCTAAGTGCTTATTGTCCATTCCCAGTTTCCATGGCAACCATGATAAAATGTTTCTTTTCCCACATTTC
>NW_009627950.1:11152-12035 GCF_000690535.1 Cariama cristata
TTCCTTTCTTCCCACTCTTCAGTTTCCTTCAGGAGGAGGCGATGCCTATCCGGCTGCTTGCCCAGGGACAGACCCCTATGGCAAAGGCTCGGTGCTGCCCGCGCCCCCGGGGCAGATGTTAGAGAGAATGGGGCAGCGCTGGGTAGCTGGAGGACAACACCTTGGTACAAACTTCCCAGACCCCAAACAGGTCTCGTCTGAAGAGGCAATGGCCACACCAGAGCCACACTGGGAGGCGATATGTGCCAAGCTGGCTCTCCTTCTGCCTGCAGGAGTGGAAGGGGAGAGCCAGCTCTTTGACTTGCAGGGATGTGCCGTGCCATATGGGCTTTGATTTCCCTTCCATGGGACCTATAGATCAGCACAAGCACACTGCAAATTAACTGAGTTTCACAGCGGTATTCCCAAGAACTTCAGAGCACCCTAAAATCTGCACACACCTTGGTCAGCCTTGGTAACTTGGTTGCAGGAGCTCACCGCTGATAGCTCACCTTCTTAATCAGATGAGTGAAATGATGACCCAGAGAACCTTTTCTAGAGAGTTTTTCTGCCTGGGATGTATTACTATTATACACATACTGGGTTCACAGTGTGCTTAATTACTTAACCAAGGTGTTGCTGGTGTGCTGAACCCTGCATTGGGTGAGCTGCCGCGGGTGTACGGGATGAGCAAACTGCCAGTAACGCAGGAACGGGATGCGAGGGAGGCGAGTCTGGGTAATGGCTGCAGGGTGGACATGGTAGGCACCAAACCCGTAAGTCTTGGATGACTTCATTTTAAGTTGTGTGATGCATGTACAGAGGGGAAGAGGGTTGAATTCTAAGCAAATAAAGAGCCAGTACCTGGAAAACAGAGGTTTTATATATTGTGTAAATATTTAAA